>NW_027499351.1:0-126962 GCF_021521415.1 Bidens hawaiensis
TTGAACATTTCTCTCCGTTGTTGTTGTTGAGAGAGATAATGGGTTCAAGAAAGGAGATATTAGTCTCTTCATGGGCAACGGAGCAAAGGTTGTTGTCGAAGCCCGAGGAGACTACACATTGAAGCTTCCAAATGGTTTGGAAGTTATTTTGAAAGATGTTTTGTATGCTCTTAATTTGACTAGGAACATTATCTCCGTTTCTTTGTTAAGACAATATGGTTATGATTTTAAGTTTATGGATGATGGTATTTGTGTTTTCATGAATAATGTCTTTTATTTTAAAGCATTGCCGTCTAATGGCATTTATGAATTAGTTCATGAAAACACATCCTTTGATAGCACGTTGTACCAATCAAACACCAAGAAACTCAAAATGGATTTGAGTAATACTTATCTTTGGCATTGTCGCCTTGGTCATATAAACAAAGAGCGCATACATACACTTCAAAAGAATGGTCTTTTGGAATCAAGTGATGATTCATTTGATAAATGCGAGTCTTGTTTACTTGGAAAGATGACCGAGGACCCCTTTAGTGGAACAAACGAAAGGGCAAAAGACTTATTAGGTATCATACATTCGGATGTATGTGGTCCTTTTAAGACAATGACAAGGAATGGTGAAAGATATTTCATTACCTTTATCGACGATTATAGTCGTTATGGGTATGTGTACTTGTTAAGACACAAAGATGAAGCCTTTGAAATGTTTAAAGTCTTCCAAAATGAAGTACAAAATCAACTAGATAAAACCATCAAAGTACTTCGTTCGGGTGAGGAGGAACTCGTTGTAAAGGGTTACACGGATGCGAGTTTCCAAACCGATCGAGATGATTTCTAGATCACAATCGGGATATGTTTTCGTTATGAATGGTGGAGCAATCTCTTAGAAGAGCTCAAAGCAGGACATGGTAGCATTATCCACCACGGAATCGGAATACGTCGCCGCCTCATTGGCAGCTCAAGAAGCTGCGTGGATTAGAAAATTCATTGCCGACCTAGGGGTAGTCCGTACCATTCAGGAACCTCTAGAGATCTTTTGTGACAATGAGGGAGCAATTGCTCAAATCAAGGAACCTCGTGCACATCAAAAGACGAGGCACATTGAGCGGAAGGTTCAAATAGATAAGGGATGAAGTTGAAAAGGGAAGATATGTATTCGCAAAGTTCACACCGATCAAAACTGTAGGTTCCCTGGATGGATCGCACAAGATATCTCGATCTACTCAGGTGCGGAATCCCTGCGTAGATCGTTACGAGTATAGAACACGAATCACACGAACACACGAAACGAACACACGTTATATAATAACTCAAACACGTGATACGATATCACTATTACAGACACACGTTACAGCTCTCGTAACAACTCGAACAAACTAATATGAACAACTGATTCCGCCAAACAGCCGTAACCTAGGACTATTTATACACGACAACTTCGCCTGGCATGTTCAGGCGAAGTTGTCCATAACTTCGCTTGACTAACAAGTTCGCCTAGGCGAACTTGTTAACAACTTCGCTTAAGACATATATAAAACATAATTAACATTACAGACTCGATTACAGACACTAGACTATGAACTACTGACATTATGCACCAACAGACTCCCCCTTGGCAGTAGCTTCATGTCTTGATCTTCAAGCACGTGTCTTGTAACCTTCAATCTCTTTGTCTTCATGCATGTACTCCTTCTCTCACACATACCGTGACTACTCGCTGATATTTCCTCGCTTCGTCTTTCCAAGCAGGAATATAAAATATCTTCTTTTCATTTAACACCTGCAGATCAGCTTTCGATAAATTAACAAGATGCATCGGATCATACACTCTTAGCACTTCTTGTTCGTCTTCGTCTTCCATCACGGCTTCAGCAGTCTGGCAATCAACATACCACCATTTAAGGTTCTTCAACACATCCTTGGGCATTGTCTTCATCGACACATCTTTAAGACACCGAATCGGTTTGTACTTCATTACCATCCAAGGCTTGCCATCTGTTCTCATTCCCCTTTCTTTATCTTCCACTAGCTTTCCCTTCTGTGGCTTTAATAACTCAAACTTCTTTTCTTTAATACTTTCTTTCCACACGATCTTCCCAATAACTCTGGCCATGTTGTCGTCACTTCTATTAATCAACCCCAATCTAGCCAAATCCTTCACCTCACATTCAGGCAATGTATGAGAGATCTCAACGTCCTCTTAAAGTATTGGATCCCATCATATCTTTTCACCACGAACACTTTTAACTGTTCATCATATAGCCAACAGATAATTCCTTTCTTTGATTCAGCATAGCCTTTGATATTAAAACTTTTCTTGAACATGGTTGGAACAACAGGCTTCTTAGTTTTGATAAACCAATGAGCATAGCCTTCCTTCCATCTAGGCTGCTCCTCCCATTCTGTATCATCACCTGCTGTGTCTTGACATACATCTGACTTTTCAACTTCAGGGATCTCGTGTTCAACATTCTCCTCAACTATTTCACCCTCTTCAACATCATCTTCAATCACTATTTCAGCACCAATCTTTTCAATCTCCTCAATTGGTAGAACATCATCTTCACACATAAACTCATCATCCAACATATCATCATCTAATTCCTTCAAGGCATCGATCACATCATCTCCCATCTCCTCGTCATCAACCATCACCACCTCATCACCACCAGAACCGCCAGCTGCGCTTGCAGACTCCCCCTGAGCTGTGGAAGTCCCAAGAGCTTGAGTAGTTCTTGGCAACTCACCACCTGCACCTTTCGATGCATTGGGATCATCGTCTCTGTCATTCCTCTTCTTTGTCCTGAGCTCGTCGCCTTTACAGCTCATCTCCCCCTGAGATGCCAAGAACTCCTTCATAGCATCTATAATTTTCCCATGTTCAACCAGGAGGGACGACTGTAGTTGATTTTCTGCTACTAGGCGCTGAATAGCCTGGGTTTGGATAAGATTCACCCTTGACTGCTCTGCCACGACCCGTTCCAGTGCGGCTATTCTTTCCGAGTCTGATAGGGTTGCATCGAAATCGAACCTCATATGCGATAAATCGTGAGTGTACTGAGGAGGGATTTCCGATGAAACCAGGACATCAGAAGCAGCTGTGGACGTAACCGCAGGTGGTATCGTGACCGACAACCCTGCAGTTGCAACGACTGTCGACTCAACAAATTGTGCAACAACCTCCGACGGAGTAAGCGTTGGAGGCGGCAACGATACGATATCTGGAGTCGTCAGCTGGAGTGTGATAGACGGGAGGCCAACAGATGATGTTGTAGCCACCACGGGTATATCGGTGGCGCTTAAACTTGTGACCTGTAGTGATGTAGGAACAATCGACATAACTGACAGTGCGGGCGGAGCGAAACGTACAACTCTTGAAGTCTCTCCAGCTCCCATACCTGCACCTGTCCTTTCTCGTCTTGAACGTCTAATCAACTTGTGAATATCCTCTTCTTCTTCTGACTCACTATCATCATCTGTCCTCTTTCTCTTCCCAAACGTCCTCTCTTGAGTCACCAACATCCTTCTCGCCTCATCCATAACATCATCAAGATCTGAGTCAGCCACCGTCGTAGCTGCTCTAGTAACACGCACAGTCGAGACACGGTCAACTGGGATCTGAACGTTCTCCTCTGGATCCACCCGATCCATATCGAAGAATCCTTGACCTCCGAATTCTGCATCAAGGTCCACTTCCTCCTCCGGTGACACAACAGGAGCAGCACGTATAGCTTGAGATGCTCCTGCCTGTTGTGGTGCCGGGTCTCTGAACTCATCCCCACGAGCTGGCACATACCCCGGGTTTATTAAGTACCCAAAGAGTGGAGTATGCCTTGGACGCAGTTCAGGCTTGCTCCTCGCGCTGGATGTTCGGCATTGAGCGAAGAAACGTTTGCTCACACTCTCCACGTATCTTATTGGACTTCGTTGAGGCAACGTGGAAGCAACATGATTCAAGATCATCTGAATGAATCTTGGATACATGATGAACCTTTCACGAGCCATCGCTCTCCTCTGTCTATCGATCTCATAAAATACCATCTGACTAAAGCTATAACGTTTGTTATAAGTCAGAGCAGTCATTGCTGACTGCATGGTCGCACCCATACCATCAGTGCCCGCCTTCCTCCCAGACATGCAGACAATCATTACGTGCATGA
Organism: Bidens hawaiensis; assembly: GCF_021521415.1. Taxonomy (NCBI): domain Eukaryota; kingdom Viridiplantae; phylum Streptophyta; class Magnoliopsida; order Asterales; family Asteraceae; genus Bidens; species Bidens hawaiensis. Next base: position 4,161 of record NW_027499351.1, read on the forward strand.
GGAAGCGCCACTGATCAAGTAGGAAACCCTTCCTCCGTTGTGTATCGCCCAATGGATCAGAATAGCCCATTCGTAGAAATGCTCCATCGCGGAACGGAGCAACAAACTCTGTAGGGTCATCCCTAGTCTCCTCTCCAAAACGTAAAGCCACCCGAATTTGTTCAGACGAGAACTGAACTTCTTGATTGTTGACGGTTGCTCGCATAACCGGGGGCTCAACGCGGCAATCGTATTCCACCGTCTGCCAAAAATCCTCAATATTGGGTAAGGATATCGGCAGAGTAGTTGTGATCGCGTGGAATATCCGCGAGCGAAGGAGGAATGTAATAATCTCGCGGTAATCCTCCACACCACTCGCATCTGGGTCTAAGGTAATGTACATGTTGTTCCCAGGGAAGAATTGTCTCTGGTTATCTCCCTCGTCATCGCCACCAGCACCTCCAGCACCAGCAACAGCAGCCATATCTGCAACAAACGAACCAAGTTAGATAAACGTTAAGGCATAACACAAGTTCGCTTGTTACCATGAGCGAAGTTGTGATAAAATCTGTATAGGCGAAGTTAAAGGTGGTGCGAAGTTGGGAACAACTCCGCTTCATCTTTAAGTTCGTCTAATAACTAATAAGTAAAAAGGTCCAGGCGAAGTTAATGATAACTTCGCCTCACCACAACATCGCCTCAGGCGAAGTTAAGCCTCAGGCGAAGTTACGGATAACTTCGCCCAAACCCTAAGTTCGCCTGAATCTGAATCGGCGACAGTAAGGTCGTTTCAAACTTTTGAAAACTTGATGTTTCTGGTTAATGTGAAGATTTAGGACTCTTAAACACAAGATTTTAAGGATAACTAGACGACCAGGTTGTACATGACCACGTGAAGACAAGTTTTGAAATCGGGTTTAAGGATCGATCGTCCGAGGTCATTAACCGGTTGTCGAAACAACCTAGGATTAACAACATTAACATCGATTATCAGATATAAGAACCCAAATACACCTTGAATACTGATTGAAATCGAAGAAAGATAACAAAGATGAATCGACAGGTAAGATCGCTAAGTTCGCTGGTAAATCGGAGAGTATAAGTTCGCTGATATTTGAGAATAATGAACGAATGACCTTTGAAAATCCTTATATAGGGGCGCTGTTATACAGGCAAAGTTACGGTTAACTTCGCCTAGGCGAAGTTATTCACAAGTTCGCCTGTTTAACAACTTCGCCTATATTTACAAAACAAACCTTATAATTTGAACATTTTTCAATTAACTTTTAAAACTTCCCTTTGAGAATTAAATGACACGATCAAGTCCAAGTAACCAGATATAAAAGCATACAACTACATAAAAAGAAAACTTTTAACAATTAAAGTATAAGGGATCAAATTTCAGTCTTTACAAGGGACTACTACGTTTTAGAAAAGATCCGAACAGGAATCATACTAATTACGTGACTGTCACATAGATCCGTGTTTAGCTGTATTATGACATAAAGAAACAGGTTGTAGGCAGGTAAATAACTTAAAATGGTTTTCATCATTTCTGTGATACGAGTTAGGTTCAATTATGCCTCAAAATTTAAGTGGGCAACAACTCAGAGATTATGATGCCTCCTATCTATTCTCAAAGCGTATTTGGCTTTTCCCAAGTCACCCCGAATTGACTTCGACCCATATTGTCTGATTAAGTTTGTAAGTACTCTTCATCTGCTTCCCGTTCTCTTTCTTACTCCATGATTGAGAAGTCTTGACATTGTCAGCTCTAGAATGTTTCAATAACTCATAAGTTTTTTTTTTTTTTTTTTTTTTTTACGATAAACATATACATAGACTTCAGAGTAGTAAACAACTGCAAGTCCCGAATCTGGATCACTGCAGTTTCTTCACACACTATCTTTACGGGAATCAGAACATTTATGGGCTCGTGTATGACTGGGTAATCGCTTTTCTGCCTATCATTCGGAAAGATATATATGAAGACATGCAAAACTCTTAAGGAGTTTCCACGTAAAATCGAGTAGATTTAGTTTGTATCACATCTACTTATACGCACCATAAAAAGCTACCATGACATACAATGACTGTTCTAAAGCCTTTTAAGCCTAATAACTTCACTAGTTAAGCACACAAAAGCAGTATATCTATCATTTTCCAAGGTTGGATCAATTTTCTGTTAAACATAGTAAAGTAACTTCTTACGAAGTAGTAGACTTGAAAAATAATTTCATTTCCCAAAAAGAAAAATTTTAACATCAATCGCCCCAACCAAAACAAAGTCTTCAGGTAAACGGCTATCCCGAAGATCCAATGGATCAGCTGGACCGACCACATACTAGTATGTGTCCTTCTAACTAAGTATGATCGACTAATTTTAAGCGAAAGAATGAAAACACATCATAAACCGCCCCGGTCACTTTCAGTCATATGGTTAATGGCTATCCGCATATTCTACAAGTAGAAATGAGGACCAAACATATCCTAAGACATGTCCTTCAAACTGAGGCAACCGACATAATTCTAAGCGATAGTGACGTTTTTTTTTTTTTTTTTTAAACGAACATAAAAAGCATGGTTACTCGGGATTGATCATCCCATTCAGCTCAATAAGGTTTTGAAATCTTGTTTTGTCAAACGCTTTAGTATATAAATCAGCGAAATTATCAAGCGTATCCACCTTTTCAAGCACAATCAGTTTCTTCTCAGCACAATCCCGTATAAAATGATGACGTATGTCAATATGTTTAGTTTTACTGTGCTTCACGGGATTGTTAGTTACTGAGATAGCAGCTGTGTTATCAATGCAAATAGGAGTAAGTAAGAAATTCAGACCATAGTCGCGCAACTGTTGTTGAATCCAAAGAACCTGGGAGCAGCAGTTGGATGCTGCCATGTATTCTGCTTCACAGGTTGAAATTGCGACTGAAGTCTGCTTCTTGCATTGCCACGAAACCAATCTGCCACCAAGAAACTGACATCCACCAGTTGTTGACTTCCGACTCTGATTGCACCCTCCATAATCAGAATCTGTGTAAGCGACCAACTCCAAGTCTCCTCCTTTTGCGTACCACAACCCCAGCTTCGGTTTGCCTTTGAGATACCGCAAGATCCTCTTCACACCCTTCATGTGAGATTCCTTTGGGTTTGCCTGAAAACGAGCACAAAGACAAACTGCAAACATAATATCAGGCCTAGAAGCAGTTAAGTACATTAAAGAACCTATAATAGCCCGATACTGAGTTGGGTCCACATCTGCGTCATTGTCAGAATCAGCACCCAATTTATGGTTGACGCAGATTGGAGTATCGAATGGAGTGCTGTCCTCCATCTTGAAGCGTTTGAGCACATCATGGACATACTTGGTCTGATGAATGAACATCCCTTCCTTCTTCTGATCAACCTGCAATCCTAAAAAGAAAGTTAGTTCACCCATAGCACTCATTTCAAACCTTTTCTTCATGACGGCCTCAAAATCTTGACACATGGAGACTTTTGATGCAGCAAAAATAATGTCATCCACGTAGACTTGCACTAGCAGGAAGTCGCTTCCTTGTCTCTTCACAAACAGTGTGCTATCAATCTGACCTCTTTCAAACCCATTTTCAAGCAAGTAATCTGATAAAGTTGAGTACCAGGCACGAGGTGCCTGATGTAGTCCATACAACGCCTTGCTTAATTTGTACACATGGTCTGGAAAGTCTGGGTCAGGAAAACCCGAAGGTTGCTCAACATACACAACCTCATCAACTTTCCCATTTAGGAATGCACTCTTTACGTCCAACTGAAAAACCTTCATCTTTTTATAAGCAGCAAATGCCAAAAACAATCTAATGGCTTCCAATCTTGCCACAGGAGCGAACACTTCATTACAATCAATCCCCTCTTGTTGATTAAAACCTTTAACGACTAGCCTCGCCTTGTTTCTTATAATAATCCCTTTCTCATCTCTCTTGCACTTAAACACCCATTTTGTGCCTATCGCATGCACATTCTTTGGTTTTTCAACCAAAGTCCAAACTTCCATTTTCTTGAACTGAGCCAACTCTTCTTGCATGGCTTTGACCCACGAGCTGTCCTTGAGAGCCATTTGATAATTCTTCGGTTCAATCTGGCTGATAAAGCAGGTGTACAAGCATTCGTTGATTATGCCTGTCTCCTTAATGCTTGTGTAAACACAGGTGTGCTCATTCAAGCTACGTCTTGTTTGTACACCGGAGGACACATCACCAATCACATTCTCCAAAGGGTGATCTTTATGAATTCTCGTGGTCGGAACAGAACCGACATGCAGATTGTCTTCCAAGTTAGAAGAGAGCTCGTCAATGATTGTTTCTTGCTGAGAGTGAAACGGATTGAAAAATTCTTCTTCAGTCGAGGCAGCAGGGGTATCGATAGCATTTGATGAGGAAGGTTGACATTTATCGATCAGCTGTCTTTGCAATAGATTTTCTTCCTCATCAAGGATCATCTTCGTAGCAACTCTCTCTTCTTCTTCAGCAATATCCAAATACGGTATGTTAAAAGACTTAAAAAGTTTAACATAGTCGAAAAACTCAGCAGGTCCGTTGCTTGGTTTTGGCGGTTGGTAACTTGTAATATCGGTGTTACACACCACCTCAACCTTGCTGGTCGATGTATTAAAGACACGTCTGTTGGGTGTCCCAACAACATAACCGACTAAGATTCCTTCATCGGCTACTTCACCAAATTTAGAATTTGTCTTTAAAATCGAACAAGGGGACCCGAATGGTTCAAGACCACTCAAGTTGGGCTTCCTCCCATGCATAAGCTCATAACACGTTTTATTAAGTCGTTTAACCGTCAAGACTCTATTGAGGATATAGCAGGCTGTAGCAACAGCTTCAGCCCAGAACACCACAGGAAGCTTTGAATCAGCCAGCATAGTTCTGGCTCCTTCAATTAATGTTCTATTCTTCCTTTCAGCCACTCCATTCTGTTGCGGTGTATACGGAGCGCTGTATTGGTGTTCGATCCCTTTCTGAAGGCAGAAGATCTCCATCTCAAAATTCTTGAACTCCGTTCCATTGTCACTCCTGATGAACTTAACCCTTTTATCCATAACGTTCTCAACTTTGGTAATCAAATTCTTCACCATCTGAGCCGTTTCATCTTTTGATTTCAGGAAATATACCCACGAATATCGTGAGTAATCATCAGTGATCACCAAGCAATAAGAAGTACCTCCCAGACTTTTTGCATTCACGGGACCGAAGAGATCCATGTGAAGCAATTCTAGGGTACTGGCAATTGAATTGACTTTCTTGGTGAGATGGGATTTCTTGTGCTGCTTTCCCTTCTTGCACGGTAGACATTTGTCTTCAAAATTGAAACTTTTCAAGGGAACGCCCAGCACAAGTCCATTCTTGACAATGTGGTTCATCTTCCGAAGATGAATGTGCCCCATTCTCCTATGCCACAATTCGGACTCCGATTCGCTCGCTTTTGTCATAAGGCATGATTCTTCCGTGGCCATTTCAGTAGACCTCATATCCATAATGTACGTATTCCTCTCACGTGGAGCCTTCATCACAATCCACTCCTCTGGTATCTGAAAACCAGGATGTAACACAATTGCTTCATTCTTTGTGAAGTGTACGGTGTACTCCTTATCACAAATCTGCGACACACTCAGCAGATTGTGCTTCAATTCTTCGACAAAGTTTACTTTTTCTAATGTCATCTTCCCGTTAGACACCGTTCCCATTCCTGTAATCTTTCCTCCACTTTCACCTGCAAAGCTCACTCTCCCTCATTGAACAGGTTTCAAATCGTGTAACAAGTTTTTGTTACCCGTCATGTGCCGGGAACAGCCGCTATCCACAACCCAAAGATTATTGGCAGCCCTGTTCAACTGTTCCTACACGATAAAGCAAAAGATTAGAATCTAGGGACCCAAGACCAATTGGTCTTGGATCTATACATCCCAAACTTTGGCTTTCCAAAGTTAGTATCTGGATAATTCCTGTAAGTCCTATTAGGATACCTCCTTGTAGATTGATTGTGAGGCCTTCCAAACCTTTGTGAATTGAAAGAATTATAGCTTGTGGTTTGGTTATTAGCAGTGTAAAACTGAGATTTGTTTCTATGAAAACCTGAATTAGTCACATTTTTGAATTTTGAATGGTTTTCATTTTTAGCAGTATGATAATTACTATTAGGCTTATTCTCAGTTTTAGTAGGCCTCACACCTCTGAATCGCTGCTTCAGAGGGCAATCTGCAACAAGATGTCCTAATTGATTACACCTAAAACAACACATATGCTCAACTTTTTTATCAACCGGTGTTTTAGATGTCGAGGCTTTATTACCGCCCGTTCGTCTCACATATGGTGGGACGTACGGGTTTAGTGGAGTACTCTTTTTATTCGTCTTATCTTTCTCTCCACCATTGGGTAATACCACCTCCTCTTTTGCCTTACCAGACTCGGATGACTTATCCGAATCCGATGAGACTGGACTTGGATCAGAAATTTGAACACTTGAAACAGGCGAACTTGTTTCGCCTCCACTAACATTTGGTTCTTTACAAGTTACTTTAACTGGTACTGTCTAAGCAACCTCAAAGTCAACAGATTTTTGAACACTAGGGTTAAAAGTGTAATTGTGATTATAAGGTGGTGGAACCTCCTGATAACCGATTCCTCCTCTCTTAGCAGAGGAACCTTGATCACTAACAAGGTGATCAAGAATAGCAGAGGAATTTCTGAACTGCTCAAGTTTTCTATTCAATTCCACCACTTTCACCTGGTGATCAGCAATCTGTTTTTCTCTATCAGCGATTAGTTTGGTTTTTTCTTCCAAAACTTCATAGCTTAGATCAATCACTTCAATTTTTTCAGCAAGTTTTGCTTTTAGACTTTTAATATCTTTTTCACAAGCTTTTATCTTTACTTTATAACTATTTTCTCTTGTTTTAGTATAGTGATGATCTTCTTTTAAAGTTTTAAAATCAGCATCCAAACTAACATACTGATCAGTTATAGTAGCTAATTGCTCAGACAAGTTTTCGCATTTAGAACAAGTAGGTTTAGAACATACCTCGGAGAGCTGGTCTTTAACATCTGCCATAAAAGCTTTTTCTTCTCCGGTAACCTTCTCATTTCCTTCAGTTTCAACCTTCGCCAAATTGGCCTGTTCGAAAGTTTCTTAAGAATGCAAGTTCCAGTTGTATTCACCATCTCCTCTGGAAATCATTGCACTATAATCTTTAGAACCCCCACTTTGCTGTGTAGACCTGCCCTGACTTCGTTCCACACGCTCATTCCTGCATTCCTTTGCAAAGTGACCGTTTTGCTGACAATTGTAGCATCTTACCTTCGTCTTGTCAAACCCTGGCCTTCCACCGACAAACTTCCTTCCGGTCTTTCTCAAAAACCGCTTCACTCTTCTCACGATCATGGCCATCTGCCATTGTAGATCCATTTCTTCCAGATCATCAGCATCAATCTGGTCATAATCTTCATCCAACATAGCTGGATCAACAATCTTCCCCTGAATGTAGTTCTCATAGGAAACAATAAAAGAAGCATAGAGACCAAACTGCTCTTCAGCAGACTTGACACTCATAGGCATCTTGGAGTAGTTGTTGCTGGGAATACTTGGAGAGCAACTACTCTTGCTTACCTGGGGTTGAGAACCACTCGATCCACCTGCTACATAGCAAACATCACCATTTGTGTTGACTGACACATGCCCCTCATGTGATGAATTTGCGCCCGACTCTCCCTTCGAGTAGTAGGCAGCAGATTCAGTCTTCGATCCTGAGCTAGTGTTGACTTTAGCTCCATACATACCTGGATCTTGAACCTGATCCATAGGTGTCTCTTTTCTGACCATGTTAAGCTCAAAGGTTCTGAGCTTGTTGACTGCCGATTCTAGATCATATGTGGGAAAGTCTTTGTCTTCCCTCATCAGCACAGTGTACATCTCCCATTTTGGTGGGAGAGCATTTTGAAGCTTCTCAACTATTTCTTCTTCTCGGTAGGAAATTGAATAGTTGCTCAATTCAGTCATCAGATGGTAATATCGAGTGATAATATCATCTAAAGATTCATTCTTCAAATACCTGAAGACTGAGAACTGGGTTTTGAGAAATTTTATCTTTGAAGCACGGATTCCTACATTCCCTTCAAATCTGTTCTCAAGAGCTTCCCAAAGCTCTCTTGCTGACGTATACTTTCTAAACGTATGAAGGATCTCTTGTGGAAGAGCCATAGTAATAGCAGCATGAGCCTTGCTCTCGGCCTCATACATCTTTTTCTCTTCTTCTTCCATTTTGCTATACTTTTTGATTTGATCACGACCTTCATACTCCATAACTGGTGGAATATAACCATCCTGGATGCATACCCACATCTTCGCATCCTGGTATTTGACATATTGTATGAACCGATCCTTCCATGCAACGAAATCGGTTCCCTTCAGCAACCTTGGGGCCTTAGTAGCTGACCCTGCTTCTACTTCCATCTTTACTAACTCAGAGATGTTAATTGACGACATCTTTCTCGAAAACAAAGAAACCCGAAAAAAATCAAAAAAATTTCTGAAAAGTACTGTAGGCGAAGTTACGGATAACTTCGCTTAAGCCTTAACTTCGCCGCTGATTAACTTCGCTGAAGAACTTCGCAGATGATTAACTTCGCTTAAGGTAAGCGAACTTAGGAGGTAGGCGGAGTTGTAGAGAACTTCGCTGAGTTAGGCGAACTTGAGAAGGTAGGCGAAGTTGTGGATAACTTCGCTTAACCTTATATCTTCGCCGAAACCCTACGTATCCTGACGGCAACTTCGCCTGATGAACACGGACGTTTTTGCAGATCTGAAATCTGGATTTTACGAGGTTTTTGACGGTGCAAAGGCTTGAATACGATGGTAGGAGGTAAGATTGACTCAAAAACACAGAAAACACGTCCCGCGAATAGTCGAAACGGGACGATTTCTACACCCGCGTGAATATCCCGAACCACACAATCGAGCAAAAGCTCTGATACCAATTGTAGGTTCCCTGGATGGATCGCACGAGATATCTTGATCTACTCAGGTGCGGAATCCCTGCGTAGATCGTTACGAGTATAGAACACGAATCACACGAACACACGAAACGAACACACGTTATATAATAACTCAAACACGTGATACGATATCACTATTACAGACACACGTTACAGCTCTCGTAACAACTCGAACAAACTACCAAACAGCCGTAACCTAGGACTATTTATACACGACAACTTCGCCTGGCATGTTCAGGCGAAGTTGTCCATAACTTCGCTTGACTAACAAGTTCGCCTAGGCGAACTTGTTAACAACTTCAATTAAGACATATATAAAACATAATTAACATTACAGACTCGATTACAGACACTAGACTATGAACTACTGACATTATGCACCAACAAAAACATTGCGGATCCACTCACGAAGCTCCTTTAAAGGCCAAAACATGAGGGTCATACTTGTGCCTTAGGACTTCGATATTCTAGTGATTGGATATGATCAAATTTTGTATTTGGATATCGGAACAATTGTAATTTTGACTCATTCATATGATTATGGTTTATGATTATGACATTTTGAGTTATGTTCCATTTTAGCATGTTTAAATCCGTGAAGAAGTTACTTAGTCTAAATGTCCGTAGTCGATCATATTTGTGGGAACAAATATGAAGGTAAGACTATTATGAACTTGGATTGGTCGATATTCATGGGATATGAATATAGAGCAAGGGTTACTGCCAAGGTTCATAGATATTTATGGGTTATAAATATTGGACTGACCCGCTCTCAAATGTTACTACATGGAATCCTTGTGATTGATCATAAGTAAATTTGAGTAAAGGCGAATATCATAGTATCCTCCGACTTGAGATACATATTGGGTCTTGATCTTCACCAAGTATTATACTTTGACTTAGTTCTTCGCTGCTCTGAAACATGACAGTACATAAGGCTAAGATCAGGTCTGGTACAAGGTGATTGTGAGAGACGTATGTAGTCAAGAGGGGATTTATCCCTCTTATTCGTTGAGAGTGAGATGTCTAAGGCCTAAAAGTTAAATCAACAGAGAATGATCACTCCGTGCCTCTGGATTTGACATGACATCTGTGGAAAAGGAAAAATGATAGATGTACCTAAATCATTTCAAGTAAGGGACTTGAAGGGGATGATGTTATTGAATGGCACTTCGTCATGCATATTAGGGGTAGTAAACCGTAGTTAGGCGGTATTTGCTACTTGCATCAATCTTCTATGTATCTTGCGCAAGTGGGAGATTGTTGGACTTGATATGCCCAAGACACATATTATAGTTGATGTGGCTAGTACGTCATGATCCAAGTCGGGTCATACCCAATAACAAGCTAGATAAACACCAATAATATTTGTTTACATAGGATGTGATCATAACAAATGAATATTAACACTTGAGTTATTTAGGAAAAGGGTTTCTAAATCATATGGATGATTTATATTTTGAAAGAGAACATTCCATAGTGTAATTTAAATGGTTAAATAACAATATGTGAAAATAGTTACCAAGCATGTTACCTATATTGTGTTATGTTTATTTTGGGAAATAACACAATTTATTTTTATGATATAAAAGATAAAAAAAAAGAATAATAATAATAAAAGGATGGAAGGGGGCCGCCCCCCCCCCCCCTCTCTTCTTGATTGGAATATTTTATTATTATATCTTCTTGAGTGGAGACATGCAAAGGTTTCTATTGGGGGACTAGTGAGGTGGTTTGAATGACTACCAAGATCTTCCTTCCTTCTTTCATCATACACAAGACACAAAAGGGATTTTATCCTCTCTTCTTTTTCTCTGGAGGTCAAGAGTAAGATCATGAGAACACAATAGAGGATAAATCCTCTACTCACTCTCCCTTTCTTCCTCTCTTTGGATGTCCATAGAAAAGGAACCAAGGAGTGTTGTCAAGTGAAAATCCTAGCTATAAGTGGTGTTTGTTGGAAAGCTTGGGGTATGCTAGCTTGAGGAGCTTCATATTCAAGTTCTTGCCTTCTTCATCATCATCTCCTTCCTCTTCCTTGGATTTGAAAGGTAGCTTTAACATACATGTACTTTTAGTGACATGCATGTGTTTGATAGTATGCATTTCGTATTTGGATCCGGGCTTGGGTTTTGCATGTGTAAAATGTTTTATACATATCAAATTAACAAGATTTAAAACTTATTTCCGCTGCGTTTTTGGTAAAATAGGGATTTTATCACTTTGATAATCTTGTTAAAACCCAACACTAGTGACAAAGGAAAAGAGAAGATTAAACCTGGTGTTCTTAATGGAGATGAGAAATTTCTGATGAAGCAGGGCTTTGAACCTAGAGGGTTCCAATGGAAGACTAAGAAGGAGGTGACTGAAAAGAAGAACTATGTGATTGAGCAAAATGAAAAATCTTTCAAAACACAAGTTGTGAAGAATAGGTCAGATTCAGACACAAAAGAAGAAAGTGAAGTTGTGTATGAAGACCCACTTCAGTTCCACTTCCAACTCCTAATGAATCTTCAACTGACACTGAATTACAAACTGTTGCAGTTTGAATCATAATCCAACTAATTTTGTTTTATGTGTATGTGCAGGAACAGTCCTTGAACAGCAATGACTTATGGTATATGGAGAGCGGATGTTCCAGGCACATGACCTGTGACAAGTGTGCACTAATCAATTATGAAAGAAAATATGAAGGGCCAGTAGCCTTTGGGAGTGATGAGAATGGAGGAAAGATAGTTGGAGAGGAACACTTACCAATGGCAAAGTACCTTTTGAGAATGTGCTGCATGTTAAAGGATTACAATACAATTTACTCAGCATTTCTCAAGTTTGTGATAAAGGATACAAGGTAGCCTTCAATGATGAACACTGCCTGATTTTGAAGCCTGAATTTGTGATTCCTACTGAGATGATCATGATGATGGCTCCAAGAAATGGCAACCTCTATGAGTTGAGAATGAACACTGCTACATCTAGAGGTGGTTCATGTTTTGTTTCCAAAGCCACTGAAAATGAGACCAAACTGTGGCATAGGAAGATGTGTCATGTAAATTTGAAGAACATGAACAAGCTAGTGAAGGGTGAGCATGTTGTTGGCCTTCCCACTAGAGAATTCAAGCTAGAAGAAAAATGCATGTCTTGCCTCAAAGGGAAACAACACAAATCCTCACATAAGAGAAAAATGATAAATACAATTGATGAGGTCTTGGAACTGTTACACATGGATCTATTTGGTCCAGTAAGTGTTCCACGTATTGGAAAGAAGAGATACTGCCTAGTGATCACTGATGATTATTCAAGATTTACTTGGGTATACTTCATGGGTAGCAAAGATGAAACCCCAGACCTGATCAGATCCTATGTGCTAAAGATGGAAAATCAGCTTGGAATTATGGATGAATTCTGCACCTCTAAGGGAAATTTTCAACAATACAGTGCACCTACAACTCCTGAACAAAATGGTGTTGCAGAAAGAAGAAACAGAACATTGATTGAAGCTGCAAGGACCATGATTCCTGATGCCAATCTGCCAGTCACTTTTTGGGCAGAAGCAATCAAGACTGCATGCTATGTACAGAACAGGGTTCTATTGAACAAGGCTCAAAACAAGACCCCATATGAGGTTATCTTCAAAAGAAAGCCTTATGTGAAGTTCTTAAAGCCGTTTGGATGCAGATGCTCACTATTGAACACAAAGGACTATCTAAACAAATCCAGTCAAAATCTCTGGAATGTTTCTTTGTGGGCTACTCATCTCATTCAAAGGCTTACAGAGTCTATGTGAAGGAGCATATGGTGGTTATTGAGTCTTTAGACATAATATTCAATGAAAACTATTTTAACAATGTTGAAGGATGTAACACCCACAAAGTTTAGGTCCAAATTTGTCAAGTTTATAAAGATAAAGGACAAAAAATAATTATGAGAAAGGTAATGGGAAAAAGTATGATAAAGAAAAGAAAGCATATTATGTTAAGGGAATAAGTAAGGAAACTTCATCCCACATGGAAGGTGAGAAAGAAATAAAAGCACTTTATAAGGAAGGAGATTTCCATGGTAATGTTCTTATGGGGCTAACCACTCTCACTAGTCCTAGCGGAGGGTGCGAAGCACCCGACACGCACGCGCACGGACTCGGACTCAGACACGGACTCGGACTCGGGCGATGGGCGTAATGTGGCGTTTTGATGGCGCACTTGGCACTTCGCACGCTCGCATCGCCGCGAGCCGCATAAGGGTCTCTTTAATATTTTTGAACGATGGAAGATAAACCAAGAAGTGACAAGTTAACAAAGTCCAGGGGTTGAAAATAAAATTTTTGATTTCCTCTACCCATCGCGCTACGCGACGAGTAGAACATGTTGATCATTGCGCTACGCGATGGTGTTTCCCAAGAATTTAGAAAAAAGGGGCGCCGCACTACCGATGGTCCAGAAGGAAGGAGGTATCACGCTACGCGATGACCCGGTTAAGAAACCGGATCAACCACGTGTCAACACGTGGCAAGATCTTGTGAATTGCGGCGTCGCGCTACGCGACGGTCCCCAAAACTTTGCCTATAAAAGGGGGCTACGGGTTTGAAGCATTCTCATTCCAAAAACACCTTTCTTTACACACACATAATCTTGGGGAACGTGCCCGACCATTGTGAGGTTTCGTGGTCCCGATTTCTCGTAAAACGTGCATGAATTGAAGTTCTGACGCTCCGTCGAGTGGTTAAGCGAGTTTGAAACAAGGTTCTGACGGTTTAAGTAGAAGTGCTACTTGTACAAGACTTAGGCAAATCAAAATACCCGCGTAAGGTAGGGATTCTGTTTAAGTTATTATTTTATTATTATTTTATATAGCCTAGACCCTACTCAAGGGTATAGTCTATACCTTGATCAAGTAAGTAAGTGAAATATAAGCTTTCATAAGATAAGATTATTGATGAAATGTTGCTCTTTATTTTTATAAATATATCACTTATGAAAGAAGAAACTTGATATATACGGTTCTTCATGATGAAGAACGTAGCATATAAATGTTTTGTAAAATGAAATGAATATCAAGGTAAAGGTTATGCAAATAGACTTAAGGTCTATAGCTAGATTGTAGATCTAGTTATTTATAGAATGTTATTCTCGTACTATAGGTTCGAGATAAAGATCAGACATCTGTTGGTGAGAAATCTTAAAATCAACAAAAGGTAAATACGTCCAAACCTTTTTATAGTGTGAAATATTTTATGACGTGATTACGTCTATATACTGTATATTTTGAAAAGATATTTACTCTTTGAAACTATGGACTGTTATCCATTTGTAAAAGAGTTATGGAAATATTTGCATGAGGGTTGGTTCAAATCCTCTAAAACGTTTTGATACAAGGTAGTACTAAACACTCAGGCTAAAATACACATGTGTCTGGATCCTTACATATATGTACTGTAGTGGGCACACTACAGACATACTAACCATGAGGCAAGTGACTGTCTCTAGGGCGAGTGAAGTCCGATTATGTGGTTTATGCGTATGTGTAGTTCCGATGAGATGGGATTGAGATCCACTGAGTCGTTGAACACTATTGGTGTCGTGTTATTACGATTTGTGAAAATGATTTATTGAGTCAGCGTATTCACCAGCATATAGCTGACGTATTTTGAAACTGTTTTCAGGTAACTAGAAGTAAGGAGTAGTGATGGATATGCCAGTGGAGATAGAAGAACACTAGGCATAGTTTATAGCTGCTGGCTCAGCAAATTTTGTATTGAGGCATATATATATTAAACTTGTTCTTAAACAAGTAATTTTGTAAAACGATCAAGGGTGTTTAAATACCTTTTGTTATGAAATTAAATATTTTAAATTAACATTTTCCCCTGCAAAACTTTGATAAATTGACAAAAGTGGTACCAAATGTGAGTCACACGCCTAGGCCCGAAGGCGGGGTGTGACAAAGGACCCAAGTGGTTGTTTGACTTGGAGAAGATGATTAAATCTTTCAATATCTACAATGAAGATGTGGATGACAACATGTACATAACCAGCTTTGAAGATAAAGGAAAACAAAGACAAGTTGATCTGGACAAGCTATGGTCATCTGTTGCTCATGAAACAAATGGATTTAACTTTGAAAGAAGCAACCAACAAGCTACTGATGTTGATATGAATGGACAAGATGATGCAGTGGAAGTCTCTAATGAAGGACCAAGTGAAGTAGAGAGTGAACCAATTCAAAGTCTGTAACATGTCCAGTCTGAAAGAGTAAATCAATTTGAAGATAGATTTCAGTCTTTGTTTGACTCTCTAAAATTTGGGTCAAATGAAGCATCATCATCAGAGATTAATCAAGTTCAAGCAAATGATGAAACTCAAGTGAGAATTGAAGATGAATCTGCTGAGTTAAACATGACAAATCTAGAGACAGAAGTGCCTGCACAACAAGTTGTGCAGACCACCTTTGTTGAAATAAATCATCCTGCAGAAAAGGCAAACATCTGTCTGTATGCCTGCTTCTTATCCCAAGTTGAGCCTAAGAACATTGGTCAAGCTTTGAAAGACAACAGCTGGGTAGAAGCTATGCAGGAACAGTTAGCTCAATTCAGAGACTTACATGTATGGGACTTGTTGGACAAGCCCAGAGGGAAGTATGCAATTGGAACAAAATGGGTATTCAGGAACAAGAAAGATGAAAGGGGGATAGTGATCAAGAACAAAGCAAGATTGGTAGCTCTAGGATGCTTACAGGAAGAAGGAGTGGACTTTGAAGAAGTCTTTGCTCCAGTTGCAAGACTAGAGGCTATCAGGATCTTTCTGGCATATGCAGCATCAATGAACATTAAAGTCTATCAACTTGATGTAAAATCTCCATTTCTGAATGGAAAGATTGATGAAGAAGTTTATGTCACTCAACCCCTTGGATTTGAAGACCCAATTCATCCAAACAAGGTTTACAAGCTCAGCAAAGCACTTTATGGACTGCATCAAGCACCAAGAGCCTGGTATGATGAGCTTTCAAACCATTTGTTGGAAAATGGCTTCTGCAGAGGAGCCATTGACAAGACTCTATTCTACAAAAGGAGAAACAACGATCTGCTGCTGCTGCAAGTGTATGTGGATGAAATTATCTTTGGCTCTACAAATGAACAAATGTGCAAAGAGTTTGAGCAAGTGATGAAGTCCAAGTACAAAATGAGTTCAATGGGGGGAAATGAATTTCTTCCTTGGACTTCAGGTGCAACAGAAAGCTGATGGAATATTCATTAATCAATCCAAATATGTACAAGAGATTCTTAACAAATTCAAGTGCCAATACTTCAAGACCCTGTCCACACCAATGGACACACATGAGAAAATGGTACCTGATGAAAAGGGGGAGCCGGTGAAGCAGTATGAATATAGGGCCAAGATAGGATCTCTGATGTATCTTACAGCATCTAGGCCAGATATTATGTTTGTTGTGTGTGTTTGTGCCAGATTCAAAGCTAACCCCAAGGTTTCATATATGCTAACAGTTAAGAGGATCTTCAGATATCTAAAGGGAAAACCAGATTTGGGGATTTGGTATCCAAAGAACCCTTCCTTTGATTTGATGGCCTACACAGATAGTGACTATGATGGTTGCAACATGAGTAGAAAATCAACCTCTGGAGGATGCCAGTTTCTAGGGAATAGGCTGGTGTCTTGGCAATGCAAGAAGCAAACTACAGTGTCCATATCTACTGCTGAAGCTGAGTACATTGCTGCTTCTGCCTGCTACGCACAGGTTCTGTGGATTCAAAATCAACTGCTGGATTATGGTCTGAATTTCTTAATTACACCTATTTTAATTGATAATACTACTGCTATGTTTATTGTTAAGAATCCAGTCCAATATTCTAAGACTAAACACATTGAAATTAGACATCATTTCATTAGGGACTGTCAAGAAAAGGGTTTAATAGAAATGAAAAGGGTAGATACATCTGATAATTTGGCTGATTTATTCACCAAACCTTTAGATAAAACCAGGTTTCATTTTCTGTTGAAATGCATAGGAATGATAAATGTTGATGAAGTTTGATTTAGGATTTGTGCTTAAGTGAGGCGCTTTCTAATTATCTATGTCACTCACTTTGAATGTTTGCATGATAATTTGCTATGCTTAACTGATTATTCTAATAGCATGAATCATGTATGTGACTGCCTTGTGTGAAAATGTTCTTTAATTACTGTTGAAATCTATTGATATTGTGAAAATCTTGTTGAAATCTGTTAATATTGTTAATTACAGCTTTTGGTACTTAGATCTGTGCTTGCATGATGTATTTCTGTTTCTAAGTACTTCGAGCATGAATCTATGCTTGATACTGTGCTTGTTGCTCCTCGAGCACAAGCAAAGGTACTTGTAAGATTATTCTAAGCCTTTCGAGCACAGATGTCATAGCTCAGATGCTCAAGCATAGATTCTAGTCTTAAAACTTTCTAAGTTTTTCGAGCATGACTGTGTGCTTAATGGTGTGTTTTGTGTTCTTCGAGCACAAACAAACCTTGATGTCTCACAAGGAACCCGAGCACAATAGATGTTACTTGTGGTCGAGCATAGACATGTGCTGTGGAAAACTGAAGTATTTCAAGCACAAGTATACTACTCGAACACACAGCTAAGTCTTTCGAGCACAAGCATTGAAATGATATATTTTAAAGTTGCTCGGTAGTCTTTCGAGCATGCTCGATAAATTTCTGAGCATGCTCGACAGACTTATGTGTTGATTTGTCAGTTCTATGCTATCTGAATGAATGTGTTTGCAATAGGGTAAGTGTGTGCTTGTTAAAACGTACTTAAATGACATCACGGTTTTTTTCAAAATCAAAACTTTAAAATGAATTATCAGAAGAAATGATTTTTGAAGCTGTGAAATAATTTTGACAAAGCAACACTGTTTTTGGTGATCTCATGAGAGAAATGATAAGATTATCCAGTTCAAAATGACGGATAAAAACTTTTAATAGAAATAAGTATCAAACCTTTGGGAAATGATAGAAAACTGTTTAAGATAACTAACCCATGGATTATAAGTTCAAAAGGCTTGGAGTATAACCATTGGCAAAGTTTGGTAGCTTTCTATAGTCTGTAGTTGTCATATGTGATATCCACTTAAATCTACTAAGTATGATGTGGTGAAACATTGGAAGATAAGGTATGCTCTCTAGCATATCTCTTCGAATGATAGGCAGAAAGGTTATTATCCAATCATACACGAGCATGTTGGTGTTTCTGGTCTATCAAAATATTTATTAAGTATTTGAGCAGAAGTAAATTATTGCTATATGGCAAATTTCTCAAAAGAAAAGAAAAAGGAAGTGATTGAAAAGTATAAAAAGATCAAAAATAAATAAATAAGTTATCTGATTTCATGACTTAAGGGGCACTAAGGGAACTAAAGGTGTGGGGCATCCAACTAAGTCCTAAACACCCTGAATGTAAGGCATGTAAGTCCGGATGGCATGTAAGTCCAACGTTCAACCTTACAGTCAGTTATCAAAGACAAAATATAAATAAATAACTGCTCTATTATAAAAAAATTAATTTTGACCAGGACATCAGGGGGTCAAAGTCAATTCGGGGTAATTTGGAGAAAACTAAATACGCTTTGAGAAGAGATTAGAAGCAATGTGAAAATACAGTGATAACCATTCCTAACTTATGCTCTAATTGAATCCTAAATGTATCACAGAAAGCAATGACCACTATGCTAAGTATACCTGCTGTCAACCTGACTTAAGTCATAATAACACTGACCATGAAGTGGTGTGATCTTGTTTTAAATAGTTTGATCCCATGTTGTGATCTTTCTATAAAATTTTTCAATAGAAAGTTCCACTGGAGTTTGATCTCTTATTTCACCTTAAACAAATTGCTCAATTTGACTTACTGTTCTGCAATGATCATTCTTAATGAAAAGTTGAAATTTTGAGAACAAGACATAATTGATCATGTCTGAGATTAGTGGCATAACAGTTGTGATTCTCAAACTGAATTGAAAATTCAATTAAGTGTATCGAGCAAAGAAACTATATGTTTCGAGCATGCATCTCAAAGAAACTATGCTTGCTTATGTACCACTGCATGACTCGAGTACACTATGTGACCTATGTAAATTGACTTATGTGTTTCGAGCATACATCTCGTGAAACGTTGCTGTTAAAGTATTTCGAGCATGCATCTTACCTTCGAGCATTCTGATGACATGACAATTTGCTGTTAAGTATTTCGAGCATGCGTCTTACTTTCGAGCACCTGAAATGAAATGAATAGTAATGTATGTGTTTCGAGCATGATTGCATCCTTGATTTCCTAGTTCTAAGTATTCGAGTGTAAGTCTTCGAGCATAGAAGTGTTCTAGGTGTGTCGGCATGAGAGTTCGAGCTTAAGCAACTGGATCATTTTGTTAAGTAGTTCGAGCAGACTTGTGAGCTAGACACTTAGGCTGTGAGTTCGAGTACAGGCTTAGGAATGATTTAACATGCTAAGGCTTTCGAGCATATAAGTACATCGAGCACACTGAGCTGTAGTATTCTAAATGAGTCAAGCAAGGGTTACCACACTGCTAAAAAGCATCTCAAGCATAGGTCATTGTCATGATATATTTCTAATATCTCGAGCATGATGCATAGTCGAGTAAGGATCGATTACTGGTGTGTCTCAGGAATTTATTGAATGAATTTTGATAAGTACGTTCGAGCACACTACACCTCGAGTATGACTCAATACTCTTTAAAAGTTTGGATAAAGGCATCGAGCACAAGTCTATTCGAGCACATTGTCTCGAATATACTAATACTCAAAGGAATCAGATTCCAAGTACTACGAGCAAGGATTGTACTGTGTACTCGAGTACAGTGGGAGCCAGCTGTTGCTTTGGCTGTATCCTCGAGCAAAGGGGGTACATTAAATTTGAAATTAAATGACAACTGTCGTGTGCTAGACGACAAATCAAAGTACTGTACCACCCAAACGTTAGGTATAAAGGGGGACTTAGAAACTTTTTCACATATTTCTTCCTATCTTAAACCTAACCACAAAAACCCTTTTGCTCGTGTTATCTTCCACTTGCTCGACTGCTCTAATACTTGCTCAATTTTACTTCGAATACCGCCATTAGCTCTGTTTTGACTTTGGTACGCATATTACTACGGAACAAAACTGATGGCTTTAAAATTCGAAAAAAGGCATGATATGTGCGCTCAATTAGAGCTCAATGATGATAACAGAGAATTGGAGCCTATGATAAACTTTTTGGCAAACTCCAACCTGAGGGTAGCATTAACTGAAAACCTCACAATATACAGGAACCACATTTCGGATTTTTGGGGGTCTGCAACATATGTCAATGATGTAAATGGGGAGAGAATTGAGGCGTCTGTTCTAAATCATGACGTTGAAATAACAGAAGCCTCAATCAGAGCTGCACTAGACCTTAATGACAATTTTGCTGTTCAGCCGTCTTACTTGGCCCCAAGATTACTAAGAGTCTTTCAAGAGACTATAGGCTATCAGGGGGGAGTAAAGGAGGGACAATTTCAGAAAGGGAGTTTTCCATTGATCTACAGGTTCCTGATTCATCATGTGATCCAGTCCTTATCTCTTAGGAAAGGGACTTGGACTTTATTGAGTAGAGAGCTTGGGACTCTCAGAGTAGCCATACTCTATCAGCAACTCTTTAACATTTCCAGACTTATCTTTCAAGGGTTGGCATCAAATGCAGAGAAGCAAGTCAATCAGCGATTTCTTATGTATCCCAGGTTTCTACAGATCTTGATAAACAGAGAATTGCCTGATCTTCAAAGAATGGGAGAGGTTTTGAGACTGCAGGACCCCAACATATGCAAAAGAATGAAAGATGCTCAGAGTAAATTTGTTGACAATGATGACTGGGATGTACTCCAATGGTTGTTCGTAGCAGCTCTAGGTGCTATTAATATGTCTAGAACCCCAGGGAATAGTGATGATGATGGAGATGATGATGATGCAGATGACGATGGTCAAAATGATGATGGAGACAATGGCCCAGAAAGTGGAAATGATATGGTTGTTGGTAATAGTAATGATGCACAAGAAGTGGTTGAGCGAAATGTGCCTTTGATTGAACAATTTGCACATGAGGGAGATAATGCAGAGGTAGAGGTACATGAGGAGATAGATGAACCGGTTGTGAGTCCGATCAATCAAGCTAAAGAACAAGTGGATGATGTTGTATCAGATGTTGCTGCAACCATCCAGAAGATAACTCCACCAGACTCCCCACCACCTGAAGTTTACCATGATGACACGGATTCTATTGAGTTAGATGATGTAAATGATGATATTCCTTCCTCACCAGCCACAACTGAACATGCTTTATCTGATACTGAACCAATGGATAACATTCCTGTCACTATTCCACCATCTTCCCTAGTACACGATGAACCTGCTACTACCACTACCCCACCAACTCAACCAATCCCATCTTCTGAATCATATAAAGTTCCATCTCCAGAAACTGCTGATTCTGAACCATTCTCTGAACCTGACCCAAAGCTGACTCAAGAAACTCCACCATCAAGCCCAAATCTTTATGATATTGTTTGTGATATTGCAAGGCTTGAATTTGAAAATATCATGTTGAAAGAACAGAATGCCATATTGGCTTCAAGGAAGTCGGCATTGGAGGCTGTGCTGATTGAAGCTCTATTGAGAATTCGAACCCTAGAGGGGCAGTCTGAGGTTGAGAAGACCTCAGATGCACCAAAACAGGGGGAGAAAACTGAAGGTGTAGAGAGTTTAAAGGTGATAGGAGAGCTATATGAAAGTTCTGAAGAGGAAGTGGTGGAGGTTGGACCATCAAATGCCTTAAACATGATAGATCAAGCATAAGACAATGAATATTCGGATGACGAGGGAGAGACTAAAGAAGAAGAGGAAACTGAAGAAGAAATAATGAAAAGAAAATAAAAGGGAAAGGGGATTGCATTTACTGATGATGATCTACATCCCCTGCCCCAACATAAAGTTCAATCTGATGATATACTGCACAAGGAAAACGTGATTGATCCTGATGTTGCAGAAGCTGAATCTGTAAAGATTGCCATGAGACTAATAAATGAAGATTTGGAGTCTTTGGAGAGAGAAGAGGAGGAAGAAATACCTCAAGAAGTGCTTGAAGCACTAATAAAAATGAAGGAGAAAAAAAAGGAGGATGAGAGGAGGGTGGAAGAGGCAGATGAGGCAATAAAGGCTACACTTGATGCTTTAAGAGAAAGTATTAATGCTGATGAACAAGAACAGGACACAACTGAAGAACCAGTGACAAACGTACATGAAGAGCCTATAGTGATTGAACCTGAACAACCTGAGACTGAATCTGTCAACAGTGAAATGGAAACAGATAAAGAACAAGAGACTGGTCTGGGATTAAGAGAATAACCCAAGAAGGATGAAGCACCAGGGATGCCATGGAACATTTATGTCAAATTCATTGCTCAATTAGTCATGCTTAGAACTAAGTTTGACATTCTCCTACATCCGGATGAGTTCAGACCGGAAACTATAGCTGCAGCAAGGAGAGCTCATGAAGAAAAAAGACAAGAACAATGGAAGAAAAGCCAACTCCTGCTGACAGACATGTCTGAACCAATTATAGATGTAGTTTGTGATGAAGATGACCATGAGTAAGAAGAATCAGAGACATTTGAAACGGTTGATGAAGAAATCATACTTGAAGGGCCAGAAGTTGAAGTAACTCAATCAGATGCACCCACTCCAACTAAATCATCTTTGAAACGAAAAGACACATCTGAAATTGAAACACCAAAATCCAAAAGACAAAAATCCGTAAAAACAATGGTATATAAAATAACGAAAGACAAACTGGAAGAAAGAAGGAGGGCTCAATCTGAAAGAAATGAAGAACCAATGATTGAGGCCCTCCATAATCTTGAAGAAACAATTGACCTAGAAGATGAGAAAGATGATGATGAGGGGTCAAAAGATGTTGAAATGGAAAATGAAGACAGAGACTATCTGATCAGTTTAGACTATGACTTAAGGCATCTTCAAAGATTATCAAAAGAAGACATAGCCAAAGAAGCTGATGAGTGGAGAATGAGAAAGTCAAAAAGGGAATCTTTAATCAAAGCTGGTCACAAGTCTGAATTTCTTAACTTGCAATCTTTTGACACAATAGATAGACTATACAGGAATGTTCTTGTAGATGACATCTCAGACTATGTGAAGAAGGTATCAAAAGAGAAACAGAGTGTGAAAAGGTGTTAAAAGAATCGGACAGTAGTAAAACGAGAACTGAGAAGAAAGCCAGTGATGAAGCATTAAAAGCTAAACACAATGATATCAAGTTTCTTCAACTATACGGCTACAGTTATAATTTTTTGATAAACCTCTCTCCTGAAGAACTGAAAAGAAAAATTCAACTTGTAAAAGCCTCTCACAAAAACAAGAAAGTTAGGAAGAATATGAAAGAAAACAATAGCTAAGGTTGAGATTGGCTAGAGAAAGAGAAAAAGCTAAGAAGAAAGAAGAAGAGGCGAAGAAGTGGTTTGAAGATCCTCAGAGGATAGAAACATTGAAAGAGATTGTCATGGGGAAGGGAATGACAGAAGAACAATTTCGAAACATGCCTCATGAACAATTAATTGAAATATATAATAGAGAGCGGAAACTGTATTTGGAAACTCAGAGAAGACTGCAGGAAAAAAGGTTGAGAGCTGAAGAAGAGGTTAGAGCTTAAATGATGAGTGCTCTTCACAAAAAGGGAGCCAAAATGTCAAGGTTAGTGGTGCAGACAGATGAACACTCAGAAGGTGGTATGAAGAAGAAGAAGGGCTCGACAAATTGAAGACA
Source organism: Bidens hawaiensis (assembly GCF_021521415.1). Lineage (NCBI taxonomy): Eukaryota > Viridiplantae > Streptophyta > Magnoliopsida > Asterales > Asteraceae > Bidens > Bidens hawaiensis. Next base: position 28,037 of record NW_027499351.1, read on the forward strand.
ACTCAGCAAGGGAGCTCGAGCCGAACCTCAAGGACTGAGAGTGTGAGGCCCGTGCCACCAAGAAATTTAAATCTGCCCACACATCTCTTCTTCGATAAACGATCCAAGACCTTGAGTGTTATTACTGAAGATAAAGAAGAACATCTCATCATGTTTAGAGATGACTTGAGAAATTTTACAAAAGAACAATTAACCAAGATGGCTGAATTGACACTATATGACAATCAAATCAGAAGTCAGCCATCTGGTCAACAAAGAAATGAACTCTTAAAATTTATAAAAGAACAAGCAGAAAGGGGATTCCCATTCTTGCAACAGAAGAAAAAGAGGGATAAGAAGCCAGACAGAGAGGGAGAAAAGAAACTAAAGGATAAATGAAGTGCATATCTCTGAACTCTCCCTCTTTGAGATGAAGAAAAGAAAGTCTCAAGCAAGCAGTTCACTTGGTAAAAGGAAAACATTAAAAGAGTGCTTAGCTATGAGAGAAGTGATTCAGGAACCGAACTCATTGGTGCAACAATTTGGCAGAATCACGTACATAACCTATAATTAGCACAATGATTCAATTACATTGAGAAATGACTCTGGCATACCCATTGCTGTGATAAGACATGATGAAGATCTCAAATTTATGCATCCACGAGACCTTCAAGACTTGATTAATGCTAAATTTCCATATGACTCCTCTGATGTTGTAGAGCTTGATATGATTAAACAGAAGGCTGCCTTTGTCAAGAAAATGAAAGAAAGATCTAATACAGAGAGCAGGAGGAGAAGATAGCAGAAAAGGGATAGACGATGATTAATTTTTCTTTCTGTTTATCTTGTAATTTTTTTTTAATTTGTACTTGATGTAAAAACTTTAATTTGTAATGCCCAAGTGGCTGAATTCCTTCTTATGTAATGAAATGACATGTTCATAAATGATATATTTTTTATGTCTGATACATGTGTAACTCTATGTAGGTATGTTTTGGTGCATCTGAGCTTGTTCCAATCTAGGGGGAGATTGTTGGGTCGGATTTAAAATAAGGAAGATTGGAATCTACTCAACCTCCTCAGAAAAACGGCCAAGTATGGACTTCGAGATAGCCTAGACGATCGACCATGGTTTCACTACTTCGAGCAAGGTCTTCAGAACCTTAAATGGTTAATTCTTCTAAGTGTTAAGGCTTCGAGCAAGCTACACTTCAACGAGCAAGAGTGTTCTTCTATCGAGCATGGATTGCCAATCGAGCAAACAGCTTGATCATACAAGTTTTAACCAAGTGTTACGAGCACAGGATGATCGAGCACATGGGGACAAGTATGGATGCAATAAAAAGATGTCACGTGATCAAAGCAAGGACTTCGAGCACAGTTCAGTTCCCGAGCAAGATTTACATCCGAGTATGCTAAAGATTGCTGAATAAGAAAAACTAAAGATATCAAGAAGAATGAGCTTGCTCGATGGACTAGTTCGAGCAAAGTATGGACTAGTAAAGAGGGATGAAATCTTCTGGAAGGGAATATCTTCACTGAAGATATTCTGAGTAAAGTATGCTCGAGGACATTTATCGAGCATACCTAGCATAGTGAGTTTGCTCGAGCAAGATTGTTATCTTGCTCGAGGACTCAACACTTGTATTATTTTGTATTTCATTATGTAATAATTAGGAACTTCTAGAAGGAATGTCAGGGTCTATATATAGGGGTCCTAGGTTTCCATTTAGGGCACAGATTTACGGATTTGCACACGGATTTATATACGGAATACGAGAAACATTCTAAAAGGAATATTCTATTTGTTTCCTCGTATATCCGCCATCGCTGCCGTCACACACGAAACCCTAGAAATTCCTTTCACTGTTCCATTAATGATATATTAAATACAGTGAATATTTGTCTTTGAATGAGCCTTTATTGATTATCTATTATTGTTTTGTGTTTGTTATTTTCACTCCTTCGTTCCCACTCGTTGGATATCCTGATTCCGCCGGGATATTCAACAGGCCTTTAGGTAATCGAGTCGGTGTGTTCTTGTCAACCTTTTATAAGGTTTCACCCGACTCACGGTCCTGACATTTAAGTTTAGTTTTGGGCTAAAAATGCACATTTTCCAAAGTTAAATAAATATAATAAAAAAATATAAATTGTATATTAATTATTTGATAAACGCGATATTTTTCAGTGTTAGAATTTCCCAAACATAAAACGGGTCGGGTAGCAGGTGCAAATTAATATGTGGAAAAACCGAGTTGTTATAGCAGGTGTCCGGGCGAACACATCTGCATTGTTGAGGATATTTTCTTTTGAGCACCCATTTCTCTAGTTCCTCATGAGGGCTCGTTTCTGCCATCTTTCCGAGGTGCTTTTGTTTTTGCGACATGACACTCGCAGTTGGAATGTAACATCGCCCCACGGTGAGGGTGGGAACCCCCAAGATGTCATGCAACGTGGACGGATTGGCGTTAAAGTCTCTAATCTCCTCTCGCCCTAAGAATTTCCACACACTCAGTTCTTGAATGCTTACCGTCACTGAGTGTGACTGGGAAATTGAGCTGACCCAACGGATGCTCAACTACTTAATAGGCACATTCACCGGTTTGTTCTGACGCTTGTCTTCCTCATCTAGCAGGTCAAAACATTGCCTGTACATAATGTTTGACGTTGCTCCAGCGTCGATGAAAAAGCGGGAGGTTCGATAATGACCGAAGACTACGATAATTATTAGAGGGGCTTTTTTGTTGGATCCATCCTTGACTCATGACAAGATGACTGTTCTTCCTTCCAGGCCGCGTGCTTTGCCTCTGGCCGTTTTCTCCCCTTGCCTCCGCCTTGGATCATGTTGACATGGAGATCTTTGATTTTCTTTCCTGGTCTCCCACCATCATATGAAGCATTCCTCTTTACGCTAGCGCTGATGCTTTTAACCTGGTGTTCCAATTTTCCATTTTTCACATACTCTTCGATAGCGTCCTTGAGGTTCGAGCATTGATCGGTAGCATGGCCATGCGCCTCATGATAGTCGTAATACCTGGTCATATCCAAGTTTGCCCCCTGCTTGAGCGGTTGTGGCTTTCTGAACTCAATGCCCTTAGATAGCATAATCTCTGAAGGAATTTTGGTAAGCGGAATCCATATATACCTTTTTTTTCGATATTTGCTTACCCTTCTGGCCAACGAGTGGGCGGGAGTCAGAGGATGACGCGCCTTGGTTTATTCTTGACCAAACTGACCCAGTCTTCCTCTTGTCTTTCCTAGCTTGATTGAGATCACCCCGCGTGTTATCTCGCGGAATCTCTTCCCAAGCATTTCTCAGTTTGTGCGTAGTGCTTTGTCGCCGTCATGATGGCGTCCCAACTCTGTGGCATGACACCGAGATCTGTTAGGGTATAAATGAGGTCATCACACCGTACGTTCTGCGGAAGACTGCACACATGAGTTCTTTTATGATTCCATCGATATTGAGTCCCTCTTTATTGAAATGGGTGATGAAATCTTCTACGCTTTCTTTGTCCCAACGAGTAACATTGAGGATATCAACCAGGTCGCTAACATGGCACCTTTGTTGGCTGAAGTGTTGGGTGAACTTGTGTGCTTAGTTATCCTAGCCCGTGATTCGCCCTTCTGGCAGGCGTTCGAGCTATTTACGGTGGTGCCCTCTAATGTTAACATGAAAACGTGGCACCAAGTCTGTAGATGGTCATCCGGATCAGTTAGACCATGGTACTTTCCTACTGTTGGTATAATCTTTGGATTCACAGGCAGTCCTGCTTCCGCGATCTTCCTGATGAACTTGGACTTGTCCGCCAAAGCTTTTGGTCTATAGGTTTTGGAGAAGTCAGCGTCGGTGTCGAGATGATATTCAATGACCATGTTAGGGGTATCATGAGCAGTTGTCCTCTCTTGACTTTATTCATAGTTATGGTCGCGTCTTAGAGAGGATGCCGTGTGGCGCAAGAATTGAACCCGGCTTTGGTTAACCAGTTGAGTTCCGGCTCATCTGCCGCGTTGAGCACAGATGAGTGGAATTCCGTTACTCGATGCCTCCGAGGGGCAGACTCATGTTTGTCTTCCTCCTCGTTTTAGTCATCCACTTCGTTGCTGCTAAAGGAACTGCCAAATAGAGTTATGGTTGAACTCTATATGAAAACTTCTATTACATCCTTTCCAAGAGCTTTTCCTGCTCCGCTTTGCACTATGCCATGGCTCTTGGTGGTAACGGGGTTTGTGGTTGCTGACGAGGGCGGAATCTGGTGCTGGCAATTACCATGAAATGTGGTGGAGGGTTGGATGCATTAACGATGCCCTCCGCATTGGTTTTCATGGTGTCTTGCACCGGATTAACCCTTTTCTGGGCGAATAACGTCTATCCACCATAGGGGTAGGTGTTTTACCACTCATTTCAACCAAGAAGATGAAGATTTTTTTTAGAAAAAGCTAGTTCATGCTGAATGCACAGATGGCGCCAATGAAGAAACACTAGATTAACCCTTGACCTAATCATTTAGCCCTTAGGTTAATGTTTAGTCTTTCCCATGGAGTTGAATATAATCCGGAAGATCTGAGCAGCTTCACCTACAAAACAGAACACCATGAGCTCATTACGTGAAGGAGATGGCGGGGGTCTTCTTGTAACCACCCTCCGGCATGAGAATCAATATGGGAGACTGAATATATATTAAACTGTGACTTTTGTGACAAAACCAGGTATACCTTAGTTATTACGTACGAATAAATGATTAACTGTTTATTACGTAATGAACAAACGAATAACCAAATGATACAGGTTATAACCCAGATATCTTGGGGGCATCTATAAGTATATTAAAAGCTAACATATTGATATTATGGCTATACTATATAGCAAACCAGTTAAACGAAAAATTTTTGTTTAACAATACGCTATGATCTTAAACGCGAAAGCTAGTACCAAAACAAGCATTGTATCATCCGTCAAGCTGAAAAAGACTTATAAAACACATATTCGAGATGTTTTAAGCAACATGTGAAAATATTTTGGATTTTTACAACCAAATGGTATATTTTTATTAATTTACAAAAATATGGCCGAAAAACACTCGTTTTCCCACTATTCGTCACACCGAATCTATTTTTCTTGCCAAAAAACCGAACCTGAAATAAATTTGAACTCGTGATTTCACGTACGGCACGCAAAACGAGGCAAAATATACCAAATGTGTGGCTCAAGGGGACCCCTTTGGTGGCGACCGCAATATGCGGGACCACCCCTTTTGATATATATTCAAACTTAAGAAACATAAACAAGTTATTTCATCAAAATATCTTGAACATCATCTGGACGACCTGCTAACTCTCTCTTCCAACTCAAAACCCTAAGGTAAAATAACATTTTGATGAGTTTTGAGCTTGATTAAACACGTTTACATATGTAAGATTATAGTTTGGTTAGTAAAAACCATATCTAACCATAACTCTTTAAAATGATCGAAAAACATACTTTGATAATAAACATGGCTTGGAAGCTAAATCAAATAATTTTTTGGCCAACAACACGGTTGGGAGGTTAAAATCGCGTTTTTACAGTTCAAAAACTTGATTTAAAACCCTAACTGAAGCCCTTGTATCAAGGCTAGATGATTGATGTTCTATGCTTGCTTTTGTGATACAGGGCCTGTAGATACATTACCTAGACAGTTAAGAACATGGAAAGACGAGAAAAGAGCCTAAACACCCGGAAACCGCAAAGGTACTAACCGAATACTCGTTTAGGGGCTGTTTATGTCTAAGTTGTGATGTGCTTATTTTTACCCAATGAAATTTTGCATGGATATCAAGGATCATATGAATGAGTCTCTGTCCAAATTTGGGAATTTTTCGATAATCTGAGAATATTTGGCGTTTTTATTACCGTTTGTTAGGGTTTATTTGGGAAAACTAGTTAAGCAGCTTGAAAAATTATGAAACTTTGGGGAGAATTCAAGAAATGTATCACAAGGTCACACATAAAATTTAGGGTCAATTGGAGAATCCTAGCTATGATTTTTGGATTTGCTTTTATTCGAGTTTTAACGATCGTTTATGGCTCAAAAAGATACTTCAGCAAAATAGTTGAGTTCTGGAATTTTTACAGGGCTCTTTAGAAGCCATTGTATCACTCATAAAAATTATTGGATTTTTTGAAAATCGTTTGGTAAAAACGGACGATTTATCGGTTAAAAATAGCATATAGAATGAATTTTTATATTAATAAATGAGTAAATATTTTCAAAAATATTTTTATAAAAATCTAGAAATATTAACTAGTGAGTGTATAAATGTTCTCAATTTAACGATAAGTGGATTATTAGTTATGCTAATTTGAAAGTTAAACAAATATAATTATGATAAAAACTAACAGCTTTGTGATTAACGAACCTGTTGTGATATCAGAACACCAAGAGTGGTCAAATGTCATATTTTTGGGTTAATTGAGTAAAACCAAACATTTTTTTTGAGAAATTCAAACAATTCAGATGAATTGTGGGCATTTTCTCCAAACCAGAGACTGTATAAAACGGAAACGAACCCTGCAGCAAATCCAGACATCTAAACTCTGAATTTTCTTTATAAATTGAATCATTTTATCAACCTACATGTTTACTCAAGTTTGACTATTTTTGTAACGCGTAAACGAACAACTTGGCCCAGCACGTGAAATGGTGAAACTGAGCCAAGCTCAATTTTGAACATTAGGTATTGTACAACGTCACAGTCTAAGACTACTGACATGTTCTGGGCGTGAAAGCTATACCCAGACTAGATATACAGGCCGATTCAGTCTGGAGACTATATTAATATTAAAATATTAAATACATGATACTGATTATAGGAATCAAGTTGTAATGAGCTATACGAGCTATAAAGCGATATTGTGCTGAGTACATTACTATAAGGTGAGTTTCATGACCTCTCTTTTTAAACTATTTTACAAACATTTGCGGTGAAAAGCATGTTTATATACATCTATATATCTGGAAATACTGTATGATGTGGATTATGTAAGCGCTAACAAACAAAAAGTCCCCACAAACACAGTTATTAACTTCGAGCCAGTAGCTCGTGAATAGTGCTATTGGTTTGACAAACCCAAATAGGGTTGTCATGGAGGTCGAGATATTACAAACGCATTGACATGATCATATTTAAACAAACGCGCTTGTAGTGTTAGGCATAGCTACTCGGGGCATGTTATGGGCGGAAGGTGGGCCACAGTGGTAGACATGGTTAGTGGAAGCCATGTAGCACGAACAAACAGTCAAGGTTTCACTATAGCTTAGCATAATTATATCACAAACATACATACATACATACATGTATGCATGCATACATACATACATACATAATACATACATACATGCATACATACATACATGCATGCATACATACATACATACATACATACATATGTGCGTGCGTACATACAAACTATGATTGTTGTGGTTACGCATAATTGATTTCGTTGAAACTTATGAAACTCACGAACTATTCATAATTGATCTGTTTTAACATGCTTTTCAGATGTACCGAAATTGGATTAGAATGCTTGTGTGCTACGTGTTTGGATTGTGATCGATGCTATGTGAATAGATGCAACTGTATTAGTAAGGAGTGAAGCAGTTTAATGAACTGGTTTTTGATCTGTATCCCTTAGTTTGTAAACGAAACTAGAATGATGTAATATATTGTAAATTAGTTTGTTAAAGTTTCTTTATAAACAATGTGGTTGATAACAGAGGTATCTGTTACATTCCCATTTTACGCTTCCGTAATTGCTAGTTGGGGTGTGATATAAACAAAAACTACCGTGGAGCAGTAGTGAGCGTTCTTGCGGAGAAGTTTGGATCCTTTTACCGTTAGAGGTTGGGTGGCATTTTTAGCCGGATGGGAGGAGAGAAGGTGTGTGTCGCCTGCCATGTCATGAATCTCACCAATCGGAAGCCTTGCACGTGCCTCAGGGAAGTTGGTGGGTAAAGTGGTTGACTGATGGTGACATTTGTACTATACAATACTATTGTCAATGTGTTGCTAGTTCCTCATTGGCTGAGCGCCCTTTCAATAAGATACTTCCTTTTTTCACCGTACCTAGGAAGATCCTCGGCGTCACTCTTCCCAAGACGTTAGGGAATGTTTAGCGCTTGGAAGAATGCTCATCAGCGCCTTTGTAGTTTGTACCGGCACCTGACTGCTTCCGCCTGCGAAAGCCTCTGTTGCTTATTAGGTGGGTTTAAGACCCTACCTCTTCAATTACTATGTTGATTTCATTCCTGATTAGTACTATTGGCTTTGAACATTCCAGTTTGCCCCAAATCTCGATCATTCCAATTCAACTATTCCTCTTCATATTCAAACTACAGGTATGGCAATTTTGTATGGTTCGTAATTAGATATTTTTTTTACACCCGTTTCATTACTTTGTTGAGTTTTTTAGATGTAACGAATTTAGAAAAAACCTAAACTTGGAGCTTTTAATAGGTTTGTAATTCTGATTTTTGTTTTTTCTTTTACTTAGGATTTGTTAATTTAACAATATCTTAACATACTTGCTTTGGTTTACCCACAAGTTGTTCCACCGTTTCATTGATTTTAGTTTACTATTCCTATTGTGAATTAAACTAAACATATTTGGTGACATATAAGCCTGCTTACTACTTCTGATTGCATAAGTTTTACAATTTGGTTTTTTGAATTTAACAATACCTTAACATACTCATTTTGGTTTGCCCACAAATCTGTATTACTTGTTACTATTGCTATTGTGAAATTTCACCTAGATAAATTTAGTGACATATCTGTATTACTTGTTACTATTGCTATTGTGAAATTTCACCTAGATAAATTTAGTGACATTTTCTTATGTAAGTGCCATCATAAGCTTGAAACCACAAGAATCAATGGGTTTCTATGAAACTTTTACCCGAGCATAACGGACCTCAAATAGGTATAGTACTGATAATAATATGTTTATGTATTGTAGTTGGTTGGGATTCAGACCAATACTTATTCTTTAACCATTTGCGAAACAGCTTGACTACACTAAAGTAAAGTTAGAATATGATAATATATGTATCTGATTAGAATAAAATTTTAAAGCGCATAAGTCATTGCTATGCTGGTATGTTTACTCTTTAATCTACATTAGATAACATGTTTTTTGATAACATGTTTATTGCTTATAAAATATGACCTTTGATGGATTTTGATGGTTCTGTTGGGGTTGATCTTTACAGACTCATGTTGAAGAAATACCTATGTAATCACAGGATGAGGGTTTGATTGGAAGGGAATATTGTGGCTTATAAGTTCCATAATTACTTGCTCATTTACGCACATCAGATCATAAAAAGATAAAGGTAAGTGTATCTTTTGGATACTCTGAGTAAGCTAACTGTTGTGCTTTTGGAAGCAATGAAACTGGAACCATATGCATGATCAGCTATGATCATTCGAGTATTGTGATAAAGCATCAGATTTGCGTGGAAGGAACTAATACAATGGCTATCTGGTTTGATTTAGGTATAATAATTATTGATTCAATATGAGTATTCCATGCATAATTTACAAATTTGGACATTAAAAATGAGCTATTGTAGGCTATTGTTGGGTGTAGTTTTGGAGAATAGGGTTTGGTTTCAAAGCTTTGGGACGTGGCAGATGATTATGCTAGGCTACTCTTAACGAAGGTAGTTATTTAAGCATTTATTATTTGGTTAATTATATATAGGCTTGTAAGTAAACGAAACGAACACAAACCGGGTATTTGTGTTTGTTCATTTGACTTTAATCAAGCATTAGTTAACACGAACAAATTTTCTTACTCATGCTTGTTTGTTAAGAAAACGAACATGTTTGTGTTCGCTTATGTTTGTTCATTAAAATTATAATGTAAGCTATCAACATATGGAGGTTAATTATATAGTAGGATTATGAAATTGAAATATTTTTTTAATTTGATATATTTTAGTTCATATCCTGGGGAAGGGAGCTTTATTTTTGGAATGAAATAGAAGAAAATTTTTATATAAAAAATAAACATGGTGAATAATTTTTCTATTTTTTTATTATATGAAAAATGTTTGTGGCTATCACTTAATATCTAAGATATATCTATATGCTGACTTCCTATCTAAATTTCATTAAAGGACATTGGTGTCTTGGCTTACTTCTTTAATATAATTCAAATGTGTATTAGTGCACGCCAAACAAAACACCTAAATGACCTTGTTGTTGGTTACGGACCAACCATAGATGATAGTGGAAATTTGATAACCTTGTTTAGTCAATTATCTTTGTCTCTTCCTTGGATTTTTCTTTGTCAGCATTTTTCTATCCATTAATAAGGATGATGATGAGCTATATTTCAATGAATTTACATTACATGACTTTTCTTTATAGAAGCCATCTTTTTATGGAAATTTGGAAAGATTATAAATTGTTAATTGGGGATCTAGCTGCAATTACAAACCTTATGAATTACATTGGGGGCAAAATTTTTGTACTGGAATCCCAAACTTCACGTGATTATAATCAGGAGTATGATATTGTTTCTGAAAGTTCAGAACCTGGGAACTTGTAACGCCCGTTAATTTTTCGGTTTAAAGATTTAAAGCTTGTAAAGTATGTATATTTCTCGGGAGTTATCAGGCATTCCTCGATGACCTTATCATCTTTCTGGTACGTTAAATTATTTAAACTTTTCTTTCAAGTTGCCATATTCTTTAAATTGGAGGGGCTAGAGCGTAACATTTTATATTATATCATAAAATTAAAACCCTAGCCCCACCCCCCTAGCAGCCGATCGGCACTCTTGCAGCCTCAAGACCTTCGTTTTTCCTTTTTGAAGCCAAGGTGAAGGTCTAAAACTTCAATTGAAGGTTAGTTCCATGTTTCCCCAATTCTTTTACACCTTAATTGGTCATTTTATCTCGCGTATTGATTGATATACGACTTGTTCTAGGCTAACCGGGTGGCTGTCCAATTGAGCAATTTCAGTGCTGTTTTGGTGGAGGTTTTTGTACCAACATCTTCTTAGGTATGTCTAGTATAGCATACTTCAAAATTATGCGCTTTGGTGTTCGTTTGATTGGTCAACTAGTTGTAGTTTGAAAGATTGTTTTCGATTGGCTAGAATGGTAGATTGTTGCGTTTAACGCGAGGGTTGAAGTAATTAATAACCAATTCAGTTGGGGTGACCTCGGTTTGAGGTACGGGATGTTGGAAAGTTATTTTTATAAGTAATGAGACTGAATTGGTTGTCGGTTACTCAAATGGGTCGGTACAACGCGCATTCGTGTTTATTGAATAGTTAGTGCGTGGTGCTTGTGAGTTACCGACCCATTCAACTCGTGTAGCGTCGTGTGGACTTATTGGCTGTGAATTTATCTAATTGGGTCCACACGAGGCTGAGTTGGATGTTATGTACCTAAACAACTCTTAAACGCGCATATTGGTCTCACCTAGTGCTTCCGGGGGTAATTTGGGAATTCTTAATTCCCGGGAGTATCTATGGGTCGTGTCAGTAAATGTAAGGCCCCAGGGGCTGTTATGGTTGAGTTTGATGAGGTCGAGACTTTAGGTAACTCGAACCATGTTAGAACATCTCGTAGGATAAACGAGTCCTTTCGGTGTCGTTAGCAATGATTGTATGTAAACCGACAGACGTTTGAGTTGTGGGATACTTAGGGGTTCTCTAGCTCGTGGTGAATTCGTGCCTTGTGTCAGGTGAGTCATGATGCCCCTTTTTACTCTTTTAAAGTTTTGGGCTAGCATACACACTTAAGAGATTTTGCTTGATGAACAGTTCAAATTATTTTACACGGGCTTACTTGTATAGAGTAGGCCTTGGGATGATATTATTGTATGTTTGTACGTATGTTTATACATGTATTATTGTATGGCCAATAATTGGCGATGTTAATTAATGGTTATCGACTAAGGATGTTTACGTATGCCTACTTTGTGTTTGCATACGTTGGATGAGATGTTATGTGTTTGGGTTGTACGTGTGCTCGACCCTGATGTTATTACTTGGATGAGATGTTACGTGTTTGGGTTTTACGTGTGCTCGACCCCGATGTTAATACTTGGATGATATTTATAGGGATATAATTATATAGATGTACATATAAGTATGACTACTTATTGTTGATGATGGCCCAACTTTTCGTATCCCGTTTTATTTTAAAACTCTTGGAATTATTATTATAAATGTCAATTATTAAAACATGAACTCACTCAGCTCAAGCTGACTTTTATGTATGTTAGTGTGAGTTTCAGGTTAGGAGGAGGATGCTTACCGCTTGGACGTGCTCGAGGCTACTGGGACGGTTGAAGGCATATCTAGTCGGAAAGTTTTGTTAGTGAACATTGTCCTTTTCAATTAATACTTAATACATTGAAATTTGGTTTTGGGTATAATTCCCGGGTTTTGGGAACTTGTTTTAATAATTATGATTTTCCTCTGATTTATACTCTGAAATGGTTTTTGAAATGAAATGAATTGTTTTGAGTTTAAGAATTTTGTAAGTTTCGTGTATGATCACCAACTGTAAGATTCCCAGGATTCGGGGTCTTACAAGTTGTTATCAGAGCCATGGTTCGAGGGATCCGAGCATTCCCGAATGCTTAGACTCGAACTATAGAAGAAGGGACTAGAAATGCCAACCGCGCGTAGCTGCACGCCAAGAGGTAAATTTTAATTATGTAGTCATTCTTGCAAGTTTAAGATGTCATTTTGTGAATAATTGCTTAAGTGTAAGATGGTATACTGATATGGTTGGGGGCAGAGGGTGCTTAGGATGGGCGGGTAAAGTAAACAATGAATAACACTTGATCAACGTTATTAGCAGTTTAACGTTACTTCCATGTTCTAAATACTACTTGTGTCTGACTATGTTAGGGTTCCGTCTTTGTAGGGATAGGATATGGCTAACTCTCGTGTCGTTAGCGTTAAAGTTCACCTCATCCCTTAAAATTCTCCTGTTTATTTCCCATCCTCTCGAATGCTTTGCGCGTAATTGTTTAGCTGAGGCGTGGCATGCTGTCACTCTGGGTTCCTTTGTACTTGACCGCTTGAATTCCTCTCTACTTCAAGAATGTATGTGTAACAGTTTAGCTAAGTAGGAGTGTAATGTTATCCCAGATACCTTTTTACTTGATGAATTACAGACTTCGGTCTTATTTGATTTGGGTGCCAGGAGAAGTTTTGTGTCTACCGCTTTCTGTTCCACGTTGAATAACTACCTGAGCGTGTAGTCGATGTGTTTGAGGTTTAGATCACCGTAGAGAAGTCCGTTTCCTTGTGTCTAGGGCTATTCAGGGTTTTTCCATCGAGTTGTCGGGATATAGATTTCCGGTGCTGCCGTATTTGATGCCACTGGGTTGTTTCGATGTGGTGCTTCGGATGGATTGGTTTGCTAGTGTTGGTACTCAGATCATTTGTGGTCAGAAACTTGTACGTCTAAGGGCTCCATATGGGACCCAAATTACGGTCTTCGGTGATCGCAATGGTGCGACGCCACATATCATATCTATGCTTAAGGCGGGAAAACTGATGCAGCGGGGGTGCGGGGCGTATCTGGCGTATGCTATAAACGTGAAAACCGAGGTGGCTACCGTCGGTGATGTTCCTATTGTTCGGGATTTCTCGAATGTATTTCCAGATGTTTTGTCAGATGTGCCGCCGGATCGCGAGGTTGAGTTCCAGATAGACCTTGTGCCGGACGCAAAACCCGTTGCTCGAGCCCCTTACCGTCTAGCACCGAATGAAATGAAAGAACTTATGGCTCAATTGGAAGACTTGCTCGACAAGGGCTTCATTCGACCAAGTATCTCACCTTGTGGTGCCCAGGTCCTGTTCATCAAGAAGAAGGACGGTAGCATGCAGATGTGCATCGACTACCGTGAATTGAATAAACTCACTGTGAAGAATCGATACCCTCTGCCAAGGATCGACGACTTATTTGATCAGCTCCAAGGAGCTAGTTGGTTCTCGAAGATCGACCTTAGGTCCGGGTATCATCAGTTGATAATTCGGGAGGAGGATATCCCTAAGACTGCCTTCCGTACACGTTATGAACATTATGAATTCCTAGTGATGTCTTTCGGTTTGACCAACGCACCAGCTACGTTCATGGATCTTATGAACCGGGTGTGTAGGCCGATACTCGATCGTTCGGTTATTATGTTCATCGACGACATTCTTGTGTATTCCAAAAGTAAATCCGATCACGCCGGTCATCTCACGGAAGTTTTGGCAGCTCTGTGAAAGAACAAGTTGTACGCGAAATTTCCTAAGTGTTCTTTTTGGTTACGCAAGGTTTAGTTCTTGGGTCATGTTATTAACCCGAGTGGTATTTTGGTTGACCCTGCAAAGGTAGAAGCCGTAAACGAATGGGAATCTCCTAAGTCTCCATCCGAAATTCATAGTTGTCCGGGCTTGGCAGGGTATTACCGCCGCTTCATTCCCGACTTTTCGAAAATCGCTTCGTCGTTGACCAAGAAAAGCGTTAAGTTTGTTTGGGGTACCGAGCAGGAGGAGGCTTTTCTCGAATTAAAGAACAGATTGGCGCATGCTCTGATTTTAGCTTTACCCGATGGCACTGACGATCTGGTTGTTTATTCTGATGCCTCTTATCAGGGGCTTATGTGTGTTCTGATGCAGCGAGGCCGAGTCATAGCTTATGCCTCACGGCAGTTAAAGCCTCATGAGGCGAATTATCCTACTCACGATTCGGAGCTAGCGGCGGTTGTGTTTGTGCTTAAGTTGTGGAGACATTATTTGTACAGTGTCCTTTGTGTTATCTATACTGATCATAAGAGTTTAAAGTATTTCTTCGAAAAAAAAGGAACTGAATATGCGCCAGCGTCAGTGGCTGGAATTAATTAAGGATTATGATTTGGAGATTATGTACCATCCCGGTAAGGCTAACGTGGTAGCCGACGCGTTGAGCCGAAAGGAGAGACCGAAACCTATTTGTGTGAAATCGTACCAGCTTATTCTCAAACCCGATATTTTGAAACAGATAGCCAATGTTCAGAATGAAGCTTTGCAGGTGGAATGGATTATGTCAGAACGTATTTGGGGTCAGGAAATGGTTTTAGAAGACGACGGTGATGGGGTGAAGTATAAGGACGGTCGTTTATGGGTACCTAGGTATGGGGGATTCAGGAGTAAGATATTGGATGAAGCACACAAGTCGCGCTATTCCATTCATCCGGGCACGACCAAGATGTATTAAGACCTGAAGAAAAATTATTGGTGGCCGGCGATGAAGTATGAGGTGGCTTAGTACGTGAGTAAGTGTTTGACGTGTCTACAAGTTAAGGCTGGGCACCAGAAGCCTTTCGGGAAACTTCAACCCCTGGAAATACCAGAGTGGAAGTGGGAGCATCTTACGATGGATTTTGACTAAACTGCCTCATACTCCTAGGGGTAGCGATGGCACCATTTGGGTAATCATGGATAGATTGACTAAGAGCGCTAATTTCTTGCCGATTCGAGAAACTTATAATTCCGAGCAGTTGGCCGATGTATTTATTCGTGAGATTGTTTCTAGGTACGGGGTGCCTGTATCTATTGTTTCGGATAGGGATACTCGTTTCACCTCCAGGTGTTGGAAGAAATTTCATGAGGAGATGGGTACCAAACTCCTCATCAGTACCGCTTATCACCCGCAGACGGATGGTCAATCCGAGAGGACCATTCAGACTCTCGAGGAGATGTTGCGAGCTTGTGTAATTGATTTTGGTGGTAGTTGGGATAGTCACTTACCGTTGGTCGAATTTTCTTATAATAACAGTTACCACGCCACATTTGGGATGTCGTCGTTTGAGATGGCGTATGGGCGTAGGTGCAGGACTCCGATCTGTTGGGGCTCCATTGGTCAGAAACAGTTGGGTAGTTTGGAGGTGGTTGAGGCTACGACTAAGAAGCTCGATAAAATTAAGGCTTTTATGAAGGCCGCTCAGGATCGTCAAAAGTCCTATGCGGACAAAAGGCGGAGGCCTATTATGTTCAAGGCTGGTGATCGGGTTATGTTAAAAGTTTCTCCTTGGAAGGGTATTATTCGTTTTCATAAGAGGGGGAAGCATAGTCCGAGGTTCATTGGTACGTTCTGTATCTTGTCACGGGTTAGTGAAGTAGCGTATAGACTGGATTTGCCCGATGAGCTCGCTGGGATTCATTCTACTTTTCATGTGTCTCATTTGAAGAAATGTTTGCCAGATGAGGAAGCCCATGTGCCTCTGGGGATATTGAGCTCGATAGCAAACTGAACTACGTTGAAGAACCTATCGCTATTCTTGACCATCAGGAAAGGCGTTTGAGGAATAAAGTGGTTAGGCAGGTGAAGGTGCAGTGGAGGCACCGTAGGGGTTCCGAGGCTACTTGGGAGTACAAAGAAGATATGATGAAACTCCATCCGCAGTTGTTTCTGTCGCATCGGGATTCGGGGACGAATCCCATTGTAAAGGGGGTGGACTTGTAACGCCCGTTAATTTTTCTGTTCAAAGATCTAAAGTTTGTAAAGTATGTATATTTCTCGGGATTTATCCGGCATTCCTCGATGAGCTTATCATCTTTCCGGTACGTTAAATTATTTAAACTTTTCTTTCAAGTTGCCATATTCTTTAAATTGGAGGGGCTAGAGCATAACATTTTATATTATATCATAAAATTAAAACCCTAGCCCCCCCCCCCAGCAGCCGATTGGCACTCTTGCAGCCTCAAGACCTTCGTTTTTTCCTTTTTGCAGCCAAGGTGAAGGTCTAAAACTTCAATTGAAGGTTAGTTCCATGTTTCCCCAAGTCTTTTACACCTTAATTGGTCATTTTATCTTGCGTATTGATCGATAAACAGCTTGTTCTAGGCTAACCGGGTGGCTGTCCAATTGAGCAATTTCGGGACTGTTTTGGTGGAGGTTTTTGCACCAACATATTCTTAGGTATGTCTAGTATAAGATACTTCAAAATTATGCGCTTTGGTGTTCGTTTGATTGGTCAACTAGTTGTAGTTTGAAAGATTGTTTTCGGTTGGGTAGAATGGTAGATTGTTGCGTTTAACTCGAGGGTTGAAGTAATTAATGACCAATTCAGTTTGGGTTACCTCGGTTTGAGGTACGGGCTGTTGGAAAGTTATTTTTATAAGTAATGGGGCTGAATCGGTTGTCGGTTACTCAAATTGGTCGGTACAACGCGTATTCGCGTTTATTGAATAGTTAGTGCGTGGTGCTTGCGAGTTACCGACCCATTCAACTCGTGTAGCGTCGTGTGGACTTATTTAGCTAATTGGGTCCACACAGGCTAAGTTGGATGTTATGTACCTAAACAACTCTTAAACGCGCATATTGTCTCACCTAGTGCTTCCGGGAGTAATTTGGGAATTCTTAATTCCCGAGAGTATCTATGGGTCGTGTCGGTAAATGTAAGGCCCCAGGGGCTGTTATGGTTGAGTTTGATAAGGTCGAGGCTTTAGGTAACTCGAACCATGTTAGAACATCTCGTAGGGTAAACGAGTCCTTTCGGTGTCGTTAGTAATGATTGTATGTAAACCGACAGACGTTTGAGTTGTGGGGATACTTAGGGGTTCTCTAGCTCGTGGTGAATTCGTGCCTTGTGTCAGGTGAGTCATGATGCCCCTTTTTACTCTTTTCATGTTTTGGGCTAGCATACACACTTAAGCGATTTTGCTTGATGAACAGTTCAAATTATATTACACGGGCTTACTTGTATAGAGTAGGCCTTGGGATGATATTATTGTATGTTTGTACGTATGTTTATACATGTATTATTGTATGGCTAATAATTGGCGATGTTAATTAGTCGTTATCGACTAAGGATATTTACGTATGCCTACTTTGTGTTTGCATACGTTGGATGAGATGTTACGTGTTTGGGTTGTACGTGTGCTCGACCCTGATGTTATTACTTGGATGAGATATTACGTGTTTGGGTTGTACGTGTGCTCGACCCTGATGTTATTACTTGGATGATATTTATAGGGATATAATTATATAGATGTACATATAAGTATGACTACTTATTGTTGATGATGGCCCAACTTTTCGTATCCCGTTTTATTTTAAAACTCTTGGAATTATTATTATAAATGTCAATTATTAAAACTTGAACTCACTCAGCTCAAGCTGACTTTGTGTATATGTTAGTGTGAATTTCAGGTTAGGAGGAGGATGCTTACCGCTTGGACGTGCTTGAGGCTACTGGGACGGTTGAAGGCTTATCTAGTCAGAAAGTTTTGTTAATGAACATTGTCCTTTTCAATTAATATTTAATAAATTGAAATTTGGTTTTGGGTATAATTCCTGGGTTTTGGGAACTTGTTTTAGTAATTATGATTTTTCCGCTGATTTATACTCTGAAATGGTTTTTGAAATGAAATGAATTGTTTTGAGTTTAAGAATTTTGTAAGTTTCGTGTATGATCACCAACTGTAGGATTCTCGGGATTCGGGGTCTTACAGAACTATTTCTAACGAAAAGGGTATTATTGTCATTTTAGAAAGATTTGAAAAAAAATTATTAACCATTTTTGACAATTAGGATAAGTTTGACTTTAATTTGGTTAAAGGTGATTTAACAAAAGGTTATCTTAGGAAAAGTAATTTGGGTATCTCTTATTATCTTAATATGTATAATAGTTCGGCTAAGTTTGATTCTATAAGCGTATTTGATTTCTTTTGGTCAAAATTAAGTTAAACAATGGATAATATGTAAGAACAATTTGGATCAAAATGAGGAAGTCTAATTAAAAATTGATGGGGTTAGTTGTGATATCCAAGACTCCCAACGGCCTTATGAGACTACGAAATGCTATGCCCATGATTGGAAACGAGCTGAAAAGGAATTGAATTGGGCTAAGATAACACAAAGATGAGAATAATTGATATTTAGCCAGGCTATTAACTTTTAAGTTGCAACCATGAGTGGGCTGTGTATATAGTTTGTATTGGTCACTAACATTTTGTTTTCTTGGCCAGTGTGAAAATTAAGGAAAGCTCAATATCAACTCATACGTGGAATTAATATGCAGGCTCATTTTAAAATTTTTAAGAAGTAGATTAAAGCTTAAAGCTTGTAATCATGTAATGTTAAGATCAAAATTCTGTTTAGGATATTTTTTTTTATGTATCATTCCTTCCTTAACAATTGCAGTTATTGTGGAATTTTACAATATTAATTATATGTGGAATTTATGTTTGGTATGCCTACTTCAAGCACGGCATTTTTATTTTGGATTAATTAGCATGAAATACAATTAATAAATGTTATATTATAATGATTGTTTTAGGTTTATTGGCAATGGAAGGTGGTTACTCAAGGAAGTTGATGAATTGTGTGAGTTTTGCTCACAGGTTTATAAAAGTGAACGGTATGTTGGCTTTTATGTGACACAAAATTATGTTTGGAACAATTTGCTATGTTTGGAACAGTTATTGTATATTTTGGCTATTCTCATACCATCAGTCCATCACAATGTGCATGTTTAACGTTTTACAAAATGGAAAGGCAATTTTTATGTTCCAGATGTTATCATCGTGTCACAACGTGCGTCTCACGCATGTTAAGATTGTTAGCATGTGGTGCTTAAGATTCTTGCCATTCAATTTTTATTGCCAAGTTTACAGTTTAACCAAAAAAGGAAAGTTAGTTTGTAAGGCGTCGCTACAAATATTGGAGGCATCAGTAAGTTTCGAGGGTTGAGTTCAATATTTGCCACCAACTAGTTTTAGTTCAGGATTGGTTAAAAATATTGGTTGTAATATGCTACTAAAATCTGTATTTAGTAAATTCATAGTAGATGAGTATATTTATTTATTTATATATACACATTTACGGGAGGATTTCTGCAGTTGCTGTTGTACCCTGTGCTTGCATGGTTTGTACCTTGCTTTCCGCCTTTTTGTTTGCCAAGTGTACTTCGTTTGCTACGTGTGCGTGTGCTTATCCACCCATGCCTTTTTTGCTGCCAGTACACATGTCTCTTTCATCAAAGCAAAACGCTGTAACAGAGCTCCACAAAGAGTTGAAATCGGAAAGTGTTCTTCAATCGCAAAGAAAGAGCTAGATCCAGACATGGGTCTGGATGCTTTGTCTCTTCATGCATGTTTTCATCGGAATCTATGGAGGTGACTCCGGTGATCGAGTGCCTTTCCTCCGTAGAAGGTCACAACACTGTGTAATCCAAACCTACATTCAGGTTTGCAAGATTTTTTTTTGTTGATTTACTGGCCCGTAAACGCAAAATTAAGGTTTAAATTTTCATTTGCTTATGTACTTATAATATTTATTTGATTTACCTATAGGGTCACGTAGCGTATGTACAATCAGATTAATAGTCGTTCAGCAATAGCTTAAAAGCAGGATACCGGTTTGGACATGTCTGCCAACGAGGGCTTAGATGGGAAATTCTTTCAGGTTTTCTGTTAAGGTGCGGTTGGCGATGAGGCACAGGAAGGTATGACAACATTTTTTTTCTTGAAGTTTTAATGTATTATCCACCTTAATGATGTTTTTTGCTGTAAGCTCTTTGCATGACTTTACTTCAACTTTATTGATGGTAAGTTTATAGTTAGGTCTTAGTATGTTTATTATCTGTTATCAACCAAAAATCTCTAATATAGTTGAAGAGGTATGTACCCGCCTCAACACCGAGCAAGGCGGGTCAACCCACAAGATAAAGACATTATGAAGGCACAAAGCCAAAACCTATGCGCATGGCGCATACAAAACATGCTCAGGCATCATATGCCCAGGCACACATATGCTCGCGCATCACATATGCGCGCGGCGCATCAGCGCGCGGCGCATATCACATGCTCGTGCATATCACATCTGCCCAGACACACATGCTCGCGCATCACATATGCGCGCAGCGCATCAGCGCGCGGCGCATATCACATGCTCGTGCATATCACATCTGCGCATGAAATATCTGCGCGTGAGAATAAAGAGAAGACCTCGCGCATCCTCAGGATGGGCGCATATCACACGTGCGTATAATCAACCTCGTCCTTATCCAAATCAGGATTAGGGCAACCTTGATTGTGCACGTCAGACAACCTTCCAGAAGGCATCTTTTTAAGGAGTAAGAATATGCTGATGTTGACAGCTGCCAAATGGAAGGTCGACAACTCAGCATGACACATGTGTTACCACGTGATTACAACCAACGAGAAAGCGCCAGGTGTCCCAGAGGACACGTGGCGCTGTGCGATTGGAGGAAGCCAACGAGGTTGAGCCCAACCGGTGGTAACCTTAGCACTATAAATACAGCATCAACTCCACTTTGATGACAGATTCATACTCAATCATTGACAGTTACAAGTAGTGATAACACATTCAATCATATTGAATCACATTCACTCATAGTCAGTTATATACAAAACAGACAGTCTCACAATCAGGGGGTATTAAGCTATTCAGCAATACTCTTGAGACTCTCTTACACACATTATTATCTTCTCCACAAATATACTGATTCTCACGCCGGAGGGTTACCCCAAAGAGGACCCCTCTGTCCCTTTCTGAGGGGTAAGTAACGGCGCTGTTCATTTTGTAGGTGGAAGAACACAGACCCAGAAGAACCATCGGTGAAATAGTATAATCACACCCGAGGAAAGTAGATCTGCTACCAGTGAGTAGATCCACGTTTCTTCATTGGCGCCATCCACTGTTACAAACGGCAATCAGATCTCATCAGATCTATAAAAAAAAAAAAAAAAAAAAATCAATCACCATGGTTTCTGGAGTTCGTAACGTTGATCAAGCTCTGGAGGATATTGAACGTGAGGGTGTTAACGACGGACAGCAGGTTCTGAGGGTTCCGCGTGATTCTACGCGTACCACCAGCAACCGTCCCTTCGTCACAACCCCTCACGGCCAGACTGAAACTCCTCCAGACGATCTCACGTTACAAAATATGGCCGGCGCGAAACTGAAAGGACCAATGGGTCCAGAAGAGGAAACAAATGATCCAAATGAATGGCTCATTAACGAGCAGCGGCGTCTGATGGAAAAATACAATGAAATGGTCAAGCAGAAAAAGCTAGCCGACCAAACACAAAGGCAAGCTTTTGATAAGCAGACTACAAAAAGGCAGCGCGCGCCGGAAGAAGCACATTCTGTTCACACTGCACACACTGAGTTCAGTGATGAAGAAGTGCATAGCATGAGGAAGACACGGGATACTCATGCAGGAGGCTCACAGCTCCGCGCGCCTGTGAACATGGCGCCTGGAGCCAGAGCAGATCTGGATCTGTACATGCCGTACAGCCCACCGGTCAGAGGGCAAGTGGACGTAACCACGCCCTACAGACCAGCCATCCTGGTAAAACACTCAAAGTTTACTGCGCGCATCGCGCAGGCTCCCATCCAGCACAAGACAAAGATGCCAAGTGGTCTGGGCAAATATGATGGCACAACAGATCCAGATGACTTTTTGCAAGGTTTCTATAACACGGGAAACCTAGAGAGCTGGACGATGCCAACATGGTGTCATATGTTTGCTCGCTGCCTCACGGGCGCAGCGCGGGTATGGTTCGAGAGCTTGCCGACAGGGCAAATTGATGGGTTCGAGGAACTATTAGAAAAGTTCCAAGCCCACTTCGTACAGCAGCGCAGGCACACGCGCGATCCTGATGACATAATGCACTGCATACGCAGGAATGATGAAACGATTGAAGATTACATCACTCGTTTCAATCAGGAATCCCTGGCAATCGGGGGTATAACTGAGCAGCTCCTGCGCGTGACCTTTATACAAGGCGCGCGCAGCGATCAACTCCGCCGGGCTCTCGTAAGCAAAGATGGTATGCCCACCACGTGGGCCAAGTTAATGGAGGCATCGCGAGTTTTCGCGAGAAATGAGAAACAGATTGCCCAAGATAGGGCAAGAGAAAGAGCGCATCAGGCAGAATCACTGCGCAGCAAAGAGAAGAGGGCCAAATAGAACTCTGTATGGTCCAGGTTGCAGCCAACAAGTTTTTCTTCTGCGGAAAAACAAGCGCAACCAACCTCACCCCAGCCCCAAAAAGAAGTTCGTAATCGCGGGGAGGGTGACAAGAGGGAGGGCGGCAGAGATCCTAGCAGACCTCTGCCAAGAATATGGACACCCCTCATTAAAACACCTTCACAGGTGTTAAGTACTGAGAATGTCCAATTCAATCCCCCCAAGCAGCTACACTACAAGGGACCGCAAAACAGTGGCAAATATTGTGAATTTCACAGGTCCCCGGGCCACAACACCGACGCATGCCATCATTTAAAGGATGCGATCGAGAAGGATGTAAAGTCAGGCAGGCTGGCTCACTTGGTAAAAAACCAAAGAATAGAAGATGAGCAACCGGAAGGAGCCTCTGCCAGCAAGAAATACAAAAGAATCTGTGTGGCTGAGGGGGGACGACAAGGGCAGACGTCAAAAAAGAGAAGCGCGCAAATCCACGGAGATTGGCGCGAGCAGCAAGTCATCTTCCCAAGAATCAGGGGAGGCCCTTCAATAAGCAGTCCTCTCGTCATCACCACACACATCGCTCATTACGAAGTGTCAAAGGTCCTGGTGGACACTGGAAGCGAATCTGACATTATGTATGAGCAATGTTTCAGAAAGTTAGACCCGGCAGACCAAGCGCGGCTCGAAATTGTGAACGCACCAATCTGTGGTGTCTCAAATGAAATCATACATCCCCTAGGCCAGATTCAGTTTGAACTAACTATGGGGGATGATGAGCACAAGCGAGCCGAAGTTGTCAACTTCTTGGTCTTGCCCACCACGTCATGCCACAATATGATCCTGGGTAGGAGAACGATTGCCCAATTTAATGCTGTACCGTCGCCAGCGCACGGCGCATTGGGGTTCCCTACACCAACAGGCGTAACATTTGTTTACCGCGATCATTTGTGCGCAGTGACAAGCACGCCGCGGGAAGGGAGAATGAAACTTCCAATGGCTGACAATGCGCCAGAGAAGTGGATTTTAAACCCAAAATTCCCAGAGCAAACGGTCACAATTGGCGCTACCATTTCAGACGAAACGAGATTGAGAATGAAAAAGTTGCTCACAAAATACACGTCGGTTTTCGCGTGGCAACACTCCGATATGACTGGGGTCCCGCGAGACTTGGCGCAACATTCTCTTAACACGTTCAAGTCGGTGGAGCCAATTGCTCAGAAAAAGAGAATCATGGGGGATGAAAAGGCGAAGGCCATGAATGAGCAAGTGGAGGACCTGTTGCGCGCAAACATCATCCGCCCGATCCGATACCAGACGTGGGTAGCCAATCCTGTGATGGTAAAGAAAAGCAACGGGTCATGGAGAATGTGTATTGACTTCAAGGACCTCAACAAAGCATGTCCGAAAGACTGTTACCCCCTCCCAAACATCGACGCAAAGGTGGACTCCGTGGCGCCATTCAAGCTCAAATGTTTCCTGGATGCCTACAAAGGCTATCACCAGATTCAAATGGCACCACAGGATGAAGACAAGACTGCCTTCAGAACCGACAAGGGTGTTTTTTGTTACACAAAAATGCCCTTTGGTTTAAAGAATGCGGGCGCAACCTATCAGAGACTTATGGATTCGGTTTTTAGTGAACAAATCGGAAGAAATCTAGAAGTCTACGTTGATGATTTGGTGATCAAGAGCAGGGAGGAGAGACAAATGCTCAAAGACATCGAGGAAACTCTTCAGCGCCTAACGGAAGTTAACATGAAGCTCAACCCGAGCAAATGTACTTTCGGCGCGGAAGAGGGGAAATTTCTTGGTGTAATGGTCACTAAGGATGGTTTCAAGGTGAACCCTGAAAAGGTGGAAGCCATCCTTGACATGCCTTCACCATCCACCATGAAAGAGGTTCAGAAGCTGAATGGTAGATTGGTGTCAATCAACAGGTTCCTAGCGAACCACGCCAGCAAATCTACTCCATTCGTTAACACTTTGAGGAATTGCTTGAAGAAGAGCCAATTCAAGTGGACGCCTGAGGCTGAGCAAGCTTTCAGTGAGATAAAAGAATGTCTCATAAAGCTGCCCGCGCTCACAGCTCCACTTCCTGGCGAAACCCTTACATTGTACTTGTCAGCTGGAGACCGCGCCATCGGCGCAGTATTATTGGTGGATCGCAAGGGGATCCAAACGCCAATATACTATGTGAGTCGGGTGCTGACAGACCCTGAGATGCGCTATTCCATCATGGAAAAGTTAGTTTTGTCACTAACACATGCGTCGCGCAAGCTTCACAGATACTTCAATGGTCATCCGATTGAAGTTCTGACAGGTTACAACATCCAGCAAGTCTTGCGACGCCCTGCGCTATCAGGAAGGCTGACAAAGTGGGCGCTGGAATTAGGTGAACACACGATCACTTATAAGCCCCGTCCAGCGATAAAGGGTCAAGTTTTGGCGGATTTCATCACGGAAATCCCAGAGGGAAAGATTGAAGAAGCTCAGCGCGAGGTAGACCCTCCGCGAGCAAATGATGAAGAAGATGTTTGGAGGCTATTCACTGATGGAGCCTCCAACAGCGAAGGGTCCGGCGCAGGCCTCAAACTGGTGGACCCTGATAATCATGAATATACTTATGCTATTAGGTTGACTTCAAGAGTACCAACAATGAGGCTGAGTATGAAGCCCTGCTGGCTGGCCTGCGCATTGCGCGCAAGTTTGGAGTTAAAAGGCTAGAGGCCCATGTTGATTCTTACTTGGTAGCTGCTCAGGTCAACGGCCTATATGACGCCAAGGAGAACACAATGCCTCTATATCTAGAGCAGGCAAAAAAGCTCGTCGAGCAGTTTGACTTCTTCAGAATCATACACATCTCGCGCAGCGAAAATAAGTCTGCTGACGCGTTGAGTAAGATGGCTTCAACTAATTTTGATCACTTTGGCAAAGATGTCAGGGTGGAAGTGATGAGCAACCTGTCAGTGCAAACGCAATCTGTTCTTGTAATTCATACAACCCCTTCATCCTGGATAACTCCGATAATGGAATTCCTGAAGGAGGGGAAGTTACCGGACGATCGCGCACAGGCAAGAAAGATAAGACACAAGGTGCAGAATTATGAACTACTTGATGGTACAGTATATCGGCGCTCTTATCTTGGACCGCTCATGAAATGCCTGGATGCTGAAGAAGCAAGCTATGTGATTAGGGAGATTCATGAAGGAATCTGTGGAATACACGCTGGTCCGCGCATGGTGGTTGCCAAGGCAATGAGCTCAGGCTACTATTGGCCAGGCATGTACTTGGATGCGCTAAAAGAAATCCAAAAATGCAAGGCATGTCAGAGCTACGCGCCAAACACCATGCGTCCAAAGAACAACTTGATTCCAGTGACCTTCGCATGGCCTTTCCACAAATGGGCCATTGATATTGTGGGGCCCCTGCCGCAAGCGCAAGGGCGAGTGAAATTTTTGGTAGTGGCGATAGACTATTTCACAAAATGGGTTGAGGCCAAGCCACTAGCAAAAATCACAGCTGAGGCGATGAAGCAATTTATCTGGAGCCACATCATTTGCCGTTTTGGCCTTCCTATGGAAATTGTGAGCGACAATGGCAAACAATTCACTGACAGGAAGATATCCAGCTGGCTCAAAGAACTGCACATCAACCAAATCTTCACTTCGGTCTACCACCCTCAAGGGAATGGCCAAGTGAAGCGCGCGAATCAAAGTTTGTTAAATGGGCTGAAGAAAAGATTGGAGGGAGAATCCCATTCTTGGGTCGAAGAGTTACCTAATGTCCTGTGGGCGCACAGGACATTAAGCAAAACTAGCAATGGCGAATCCCCGTTCAGCCTAACGTATGGGACAGAGGCTATGATCCTAGCAGAAATTGGATGCCCATACCATAGGGTACTCATGATGAGCAAGACTGATAACGAGCGCGAAAGAAGATTGGACCTTAACTTGCTTGAAGGGCGCAGAGAAGCGGCTATCATCAATGAAGCCAGATACAAGAAAAAGCTGGAAAAATATTATAATCAGCGCGTTAAAGAGTGCCACTTCAAGAAAAATGATTTTGTCCTTCGAAACAATGAAGCTAGTCGCGCAATACCCCCAGGAAAAATGTCCCCCAATTGGGAGGGACCTTATCAAATTTCAGAAGATTTGGGGAAAGGCGCGTACACTTTAAAAGATTTGAATGGAAAAAAGATACCGCGCGCGTGGAACGCGGCACAACTTAGAAAATGCTTCATGTAAAAAGTTCAAATATGTAATCAAGGCTTTTAAGCCATCATGAATGATGATTCGCGCTATCTTTCAATATTTGTCGCACTATCTTTCAATATTTGTTCTATTACCTTTGCATACATGTTTCACACTTCCTTTATTAATTTGGAGCAATATGACAACACTATATTGACTTCAAAACGAAATAAAGCGAAGTAAAACATACATGCGCGAGCCTTAGCTCAAACGCGTTAACGAGTCTTAACTCTAAAACGCCAGGGCCTTAGCCCAAACTTACGAGCCTTAGCTCAAACACGTTAATGAGTCTTAACTCTAAAAACGTCAGGGCCTTAGCCCAAAACAAAGAGCCTTAGCTCAAAAACACTCACAAACATCCATCTTACATCCCGCGCAGCCTGATCATAAAAATCCTTAAACACAACTAAGGCAAAATACATGCCATATCATGTTAAGGTCTCAGGTCGAGGTCGCGCGCGGAATCATAGTGGATATCTGAGTAACACACGCTGACATGTAATGGCTAAACTCATACTTCCATATAAATACCGCGTGACAACGACGCGCAAAAAAGAAATAATGAAAAGTTAGCGCGCATGTCAGCATAAACAAGATACTGCGAAACCACAAACAAAATAGAACAGAGGTTAAGTGAATAATTTCCTTACAACCTTGTTCTTATTTTAACGTGCAAGCATATCTTATATCTATACAAGCAAACATGAAGAGATGAATGGAGATGCGCAAGATGTGAAAAAGAGAACAAGTTTCATTCCATTGGATTGAAATTTACAAGTATGATGAGTTACAAATTACAAGTATAAAAAATTAAATATGTAAAATTTGATGAAGGGCTTCTCAAGTCTCCACGTCGACGTCAGCCACTTCATCACCTTCATCATCTCCCGCAGCATCTGACGCGGCCTGCTCCTCATCTCCGAACTGACCATAGTCAAGTTCTTCCTCCTCATTGGAGTCTTCTATCACGACGGTGTCAGGAGCAGATTTATTCGCAGCGCCAGAGCCGCTGGCAGGGGCAACATCCCCCGCGCCACCAGCCCTCTCGCATTCATCGAGCAACTTCTTTAGCGCGCCGAGGTCGGGCTGGTCAGCAAGCGCAGCTATCTGCAAAATCATTAGAAAAGTATTGAGTACAAAACACTTGGAAAAATTAGTCAAGTAAAACTCATTAAGGTCAAGGTACCTGCATAAGGATGGGGATGGGAGTATTCATGTACTTTTCCCCCACCGCGGCCATGTCCGCGCAGGCCGCGTCGCTCTTGTAAGGGTACTCGGATGGGTTCTTCTTCAACATGCCATAGTCATACCCATCCGTAAACCCTTCAGCTCGGCCTACCAAGCGCGCGGCGGCATTGCAGTCCATCACAAGGGCCTGAAACTCGGCGGAATATTTCATCGCCAAAGCGCAGCGAGTTATGCCCTGTGACACCAGCCATTGGCGATCCTGCGCGAGGCCAGCAACAGACGTCTCGAGGGCAGGAACCTGGGAGTTTAATAACTCAACAGTTTCCTTAGTATTTTTTAGCTCCTCCTTATCAGACGCTGCTGCCGCCAAGATTTTTTCTTTCTCCGCCTGCGCAACACCAAGTGCTTCCTGGCTGGACGCCGCCGTCGCCAAGGCCTCATCTCTATCGGCCTGCGCGGCCGCCAACTCCCTCTTCAGGCGCGCAACCTCGCTCTCCAGTGATGATTTTTCAGTGATACTCTGGACGATAGCTTGGTCACGCGCCTCAGCCTGCTGTTCCAAGACACGCACTCTACGCGCGTACTTGGCAACTTCGGCCTCCGCCAACTGCTGCTTCTCCCGCGCAGCTTGGAGCTCATGCCCGCGCTTAATATAGGCGGTGTTGGCACTTGCTCGGTTTTCGCTGAGCTCCGCCTGGAGTTTCTCAGCTCGTGCGCGAGCATCAGAAAGGTTCCAGGCGGCCACCTTAGCCTCTTGCTGGGCTGCCACAAGAGCATCGCGTACTTTAATATAATCGCGATGAAGCTCTTGGGAGGCAGCAAAGAAAGCTGACCCAGCGAAAATATGATCGTTGAGCAAGTCAGCGCGGGTGCGCTCCTCCTGATACCTCCTTTCAGTAGGAGGCACGGCATGAGCCCAGAAGTCCTCGCATACGCCCATGGATTGGAAGGAACTGTCTTCATTAATATTCCATCTCGGGCGATAAACGTGGTCACCTTCCTACAAAACACAAGAAATGTTCTAAGTCATAAACATACTTATATGGAGGTACGCGCGGCGGAGCAACAAATTAAAACATACCTGCGGGGATGAAGCAGAAAAGTCAGCGCCAGCCCCACCAGAAGTATGCGCTGCGAAGACTTGTGGCATCGCAGGGCTGGCGCGGTCTCCCAAGGAGTCCTCAGCTTGAGCCCCCTCATCCTCCTCATCTTCTTGAATAGGCCTCTTCTCCTGCGACCTGGGGGGCTCCAAACCAGCCTCGCAGAGAGGGCTGCGCGTAGGAGGAGGCGAGGGAGGTCTCGACGCCGCCAGTTCGGCGCGCAATACGGCTTCCTGCTCCTTTGTAACCCCAATAAGGGGAGAATCAGCACTAGCAGGAGCAGGACCAGAACCAGCGGCGCCGCCAACGGCGCCAGGAGTGTCGCCAGCAACTTGTACGCCAGCTACAACTCCTATGAACAAATCAACAAGGAAAAATGGTTTATGACTGAATCCAAAAGAAAAATAAAGAAGACAAGTGTGCAAAACATACCTTGGCGCAATTCTGTTCGCGCGGCGAACATCGCCATAAAGTTCATTCTACCCTTTTCGGAGGGTAGAACAGGGGACTCCGAAGCAGTCCCCGGCGCAGCCTCAGCACCTTGTGGCGCCTGTGGCTGATCTGCTACCGTCGCCGGTTCTGCAAACATTCAAAGGAGCAAAGGTTTAATAACAATTCAGCCAGATGAAGATAAACAAAGTATACCTGTTGCAGGCGCGGCACTGCTTCTCTCTTCAGCCGCGCGAACGGAGGAGGTGACGCCACCATACCTCAAGTGGACAGGAGGTCTGCCCACTCTCACAGGCAGGGAAGCTAAAGAAACCTTGGTGGTAAACACCTGGGTTTCCTTAGGTCCCTTCGTTTGAGCATGGGGATGAGCAACAGGGGTGTCATTTTTCTTCTGTTTCTTACTGGCCCCTGCGCCAGATTTCCCCTTAGCTTTGCGCTTTAGTAGGGGCGCCTCCTCTTCCTCCTCCTCCTCTTCCGCGAGCTCCAGCTCGTAGTTTTCAAGCGCATCTGCAAAAACAACCAACAGAACTGTTAATAAACTTGGGTATTCTAAAGGAATGAGCATAAGTGCGAAGGCTTACCAGGCGCGTCACTGTCAAAGTCAAATTCCAGATCCACTGGGATGAACATGTCATCAAAGCGATCTGGGAAACCAACTTCCCCAGCGCCAAGCGCGACGGAGCCACCTTCCACTTGTTCATCATAAGCGGCAAGGACATAATCCTTGGTGACTGCGCAAAAACAAGTCAAGTGATATCAGCAAAAGAATTATGTTCGCGCAGAAAAAATAAATAAAGCAATGAAATAAACTTACACAACCCGTCGACTTGGATAACGGGCTCAAGCGCGCTGTCGGCCCATAGCTTACTCATGCCGACTCCCACCAGCGCCTCCTCGCAAATTTTCTTCGCGGGGGATGGTTCGGCGGTCAGTTTCTTAACCCAGGCGCCAGTTGGGTTCTTGAGGACACCCTCATCCGCAGGCGCAGAAGAGATAGAGCGCATGGTCATACGGATGGGGATCACACCAGCCCTTATGTAAAAGAACCTCTCAGACCAGTCATGAAGGCTCTTGAATGAAACAGTGGAGCACTTCACCTTCTGACTGCGAGGAATGAAAGAGATCCAATTGTCCTGGATCTTGGGCTTGTAAAAATATTGAAAGCGCCGAGGAGTGGGTTCCTCGCGCTGGGATTTGCACATGAACTCAAAGTGAGTCACGCGCACGAGTCCAAACGGATGGACTTGGGATATATGAATCCCATAGAACTTCAGCAGTGCACCCACAAACCTTGTCATCGGGAGACGAAGGTTGAAGTGGGTGAAAAAGTGGCTATATAGGGATATATAGCCGGCAGGCGGGTCCGCCGCCGTTTGCCCGGACCTAGGCAACATGCAGCCAAACACGGTGGGAAAGCCCTGAGAGGCGATGAGGTTGTCGAGATCGGCCTGCTTCAATTTGCAGAGGATTTCATTCCACCTTTTGGTGGCCTTGGTCCTCCCTACTTCCTCCGATGTGGTCTCAACAACCCTCTTCCCTTTCCCCTTTTGCTTCAATGTCGACATCACCACAGATTTCACACGGCGTCTTCGAGAGGCAACAGAGGTGATTGAGGGGCTAAACGAGTCTGAACTATCAGACATACAACTGCAGCAGCAGATAATCGAGAAATCGAAAAGATGAAAACACTCAATTCAGAATATGAAAGGCAGAAACTCGAAAATTATCAACAATGAAGATGAAGATAAAAAATTTTCTAAGGGCCTCCTTTTATAGGCCCAGGAGAGAGAAATGTGGCAGCTGATCGGATTTCACGCGCCCCCACTCGCGGGTGCAAGCCAACGAGGGCGCGACACGTGTCCCTAACACTGTTGAGGGGACATAAAAATGTAACCGACCTGCCACGGAACAGAGACGCGCCCCCACTCGCAGGTGCTAACCAATGCGAGCGCGACACGTGTTCAGGACAGCTGTGTGAGGGGACATGAAAGGCAACTGTAGCACCTCGAGCACACGAAACGTCTGACACGTTTACGGCGCACGTCACCACCAACTAACCACGTGTTTGGACCCTTCGTTTTCAACCAAATGGATAGAACTTCGCGCAACGATGGAAGCAACCAGGAAAACGACAAAACCCCATTAAAAGACAAAAATCAGTAAGTCTAATATCCATCTTACCGCGCTCGCGCGAGATAAGACACACATTAGACTGGGGGGGCTTGAAGAGGTATGTACCCGCCTCAACACCGAGCAAGGCGGGTCAACCCACAAGATAAAGACATTATGAAGGCACAAAGCCAAAACCTATGCGCATGGCGCATACAAAACATGCTCAGGCATCATATGCCCAGGCACACATATGCTCGCGCATCACATATGCGCGCGGCGCATCAGCGCGCGGCGCATACCACATGCTCGTGCATATCACATCTGCCCAGACACACATGCTCGCGCATCACATATGCGCGCAGCGCATCAGCGCGCGGAGCATATCACATGCTCGTGCATATCACATCTGCGCATGAAATATCTGCGCGTGAGAATAAAGAGAAGACCTCGCGCATCCTCAGGATGGGCGCATATCACACGTGCGCATAATCAACCTCGTCCTTATCCAAATCAGGATTAGGGCAACCTTGATTGTGCACGTCAGACAACCTTCCAGAAGGCATCTTTTTAAGGAGTAAGAATATGCTGATGTTGACAGCTGCCAAATGGAAGGTCGACAACTCAGCATGACACATGTGTTACCACGTGATTACAACCAACGAGAAAGCGCCAGGTGTCCCAGAGGACACGTGGCGCTGTGCGATTGGAGGAAGCCAACGAGGTTGAGCCCAACCGGTGGTAACCTTAGCACTATAAATACAGCATCAACTCCACTTTGATGACAGATTCATACTCAATCATTGACAGTTACAAGCAGTGATAACACATTCAATCATATTGAATCACATTCACTCATAGTCAGTTACATACAAAACAGACAGTCTCACAATCAGGGGGTATTAAGCTATTCAGCAATACTCTTGAGACTCTCTTACACACATTATTATCTTCTCCACAAATATACTGATTCTCACGCCGGAGGGTTACCCCAAAGAGGACCCCTCTGTCCCTTTCTGAGGGGTAAGTAACGGCGCTGTTCATTTTGTAGGTGGAAGAACACAGACCCAGAAGAACCATCGGTGAAATAGTATAATCACACCCGAGGAAAGTAGATCTGCTACCAGTGAGTAGATCCACGTTTCTTCAATAGTTGATATAATCATATAAACAAAACTTGGTATTTTTGTATTAAGGAGGATTAATTTAAAAAATTAGTGAAGAGTTCAATTACAAAATCCTTCTTGCAACAATACCAATCAAGGTGAAGAGAACATTTTGCCTATGAAAATGAAGAGGATCTGGAGGAGGGGCTGTTAAGGGTAGATCAATCAATGCCCAGCTTCAAGAGCTTTCTTTAACCTGCTTCAAATCATGTAGTTTACCTCACCAATCTTTTTAATTTCGTGAATTGTTGGGTAATTGTTGAATTAAGTTTTTGGATTTTTGTTTATGTTCACTTTTTCAGGTGGCACAATTGGGAATGGTTTTAGGAATCATGCTACAAGTGTTCTATGGTTTGTTTGGGAGTTAGGCTGCTTTTCTCATAAGTTTTTTGTATGTTGAGTATAGAACCAACAAAGAAAAAGAGAATATAGTTATATACTTATATTAGAAACTGATGGTTTTGTTTGCTCCCATAGAAAGCGATGGAGTTGAATTTTACTGGTTGGATGATGCTATTAAATGTCAAATATATTAGTTCAGGTTGATGCTGATGAACCAGGTTAGGAGGATCATAATGAAAGCAGCAAGACAAAGAAAGAAATAGATGAGTGGTATGCAAAGGGCCTCTTTGCATTCAATAAGTTGCATCAATTAAGTTGTATCAATTGGAATTGCATGTGATGATTTTATTAGTTTTATTTATGGTTGAACCAAAACATGAACACCTTTGTAATTTGAGTCAAGTATTAATTACCTAAGTGCAAACAACGTATTAACGCGTCCCAACGCGCGCGGGTTTAGAAACTAGTTAAATAACATTAGTTACAGAACCTTTCCAATTTAAAATCACTTTTGTATGTTTGTTTAGTTTTAAAATGTTACATGTAATGGTATTTAGATTTTAATTTAGATATTTACATCTACTTTCAATTAGTTTTCGTTTGTATTTGTTTACATTCATTTATCCGCACGAACTGTATATTTAAATGACAAACATGGCTAAGAATAATACTTTAGACTGCATTATGTAGACAAAAGCAGGTACGGACCTGGTTTAGAACCAAGGGTAGCCTCATTTACCCCTTAACTTTTCGTCAGTAGTGCAAAATTTTATATGTTTTGGTCGGTTTTCATATTTCGCTGCCTCTGAAAAAAAAATATAGCGTTACCAATGTTTGTGAAAAAATTAAAAACCGAAACTAATTAAAGCCCAACTCAATTTAAGCCAAACCAAATAAAACCATAGTTTGGTGTTCCCTGATGCTTGGACGCTTGGTTTAGGCCGGACATCAACATTCAACAAAACAAAGTTTCATTTAGCTGAGTAGCCGACAATCGGTACTCCTTCAGTCCATCTTCTACGGTTTGAATTCTACTAGTTCAATTTAGATATTCTTTTATTGTAATTGTTTATATAAATTGTTAATTTGGAATTGTTTATGGGCAATTGAATGTTTTTTTTTTCTTTTTTAAACACTTAACTCCTTTCAATTTTTGTTGTCTATGGGACTTGAACCCAAGACCTCCCCCTCTCAAGCCAGATGTTTTAAAGGCTTTGCCTTTGCTAGTGGAGTGATGGACCACCACCACATTGGTAGCAAGCATTCGATTATGCTTTGTTGGATATTTGGATAATGTAAACTGAAAATTGTAATTTATTAGGGATTTAGCATTTATGTGTAAACTGAAATTGATTAGGATTTATGGTTTAAATTTTGTCCCTTTTAAAATTAGGGAACTTGGAAGATAAAACGGTAAAGTCTTACGAGCAATCGTTTTAAATGAAAATTCCAAATAAATGATGATATTGGCCCAATACAAAGTTCAAAAAAAAAACAAAACAAAACAAAAAGAACTGTTGTATGATATATGGTAAAAAAAAGTTGTTTTAGTGTGAAATACGGTAAAAAAAATCGTTGTCGTTGTATGAAATACGGTAAAAAAAATTTTGAACGTTACCCATGAGATTTTGGTCTAGATCCTTCACTTGACAAAAGTCCCATCGCAACGCGCAATTAATGTGCATCATAACAAACCGAAACGCTACCAACCGACTTCTCATTGTCTCCTCGCAGCGCACGCGGGCTCTTTTAGTATGCACACACGCACACAAGCTTTTACCCCTCCCCCCCCCCCCGGTATTACAGGGTTATTTTACATTATTTGTTTATAATATCTATATATTTTTTTGAATTTTAATTTTATCTATTTTAAGGAAAGTTAATAATATACTTAGTGTTTAATGATTAAAGGGTTTCACAAATAAATAAAATGTTATAACACTGTTTAAAAGTTATCTGGGTTTGGTGAAACCCATGACCCGCTTATTTTTTTTTTACTATAAAATTTATTCTTAATTATAACTAATATCTTTTTTTTTTAAATCGAATATTAATTTTTATTATATCCCTATTTTACAATATTTTACTATCAGATATCTAGTAAGATTAATTTTTAATTTAATGAGATGGTATAACCCGTTTAAGAGCTATCTGAGTTTGGTGTGACCCATACCCGTGAATTCAGGTCAACTACATGAGAAACATCCATTTACAAATAAAGCAATCTGGTGACTTGAGAAAATGTAGGATAATATATATATGTAAGATAAGATATATATATAGGATCAGGATCATGTGAGAAATTTTTGGGAATTGAGAACTATGAGTACCATTTTGGACCACAAAAAAATCCAAAATTAAAAAAATAATAAAACAAAAAAAAACATAAAAATAAAAAAATAAAAAAACCAAATTTTTTATTTATCATCCCGGTTTCTATAAAAAACGTAAAAAAAATCTCGATTTAGCTAATTTAAGGTTAATGATAATGTGCATATGTGTACATTACGTAACTAGAGATTAAATGAAAGTATACATATGTGTATAGGTATAATACGAACTAAAAAGAAAAAAAAATCATTTTTTTTAACCTCGGTTTAGCTAAATTATACATATATGTATAATATGTACATATATGTACACATATGTTTTTTTCCTATACACATACGTATAATTTAAGGTAAATGATAATGTACATATGTGTACAATACGTAACTAGAGATTAAATGAAAGTATACATATGTGTATAGGTATAATATGAATTAAAAAGGAAAAAAATTCGGTTTTTCTTTTAATGAAACCGAATGCAATGTAAGAATTTTGGTTTTTTTACATTTTTTAAAATATTCATTTTTTTTGTTTTATACTTTTTTAAATATTTTTTTAGAGGTTTCTTTTAGTAGTCCAAAATGGTTCTCAAAGTTCTTGCCACACCCCAACCTAAGACGGAAATGCCGATGCGTGAGCATGATTGCTCATAGCTCGAGATAACTATCATACAATAATAGTGACAATATCTAATAATTAATTTTATTTCAAATAAACAAAGTATCCAAAATAGCAAATCAACCATAACAAATATTCCATGACAAATAAACAAATAATCCAAATAACTTAAATTAATTTGTTCTTGATTGAGCCTATGGTCTCAGCTAGCAATCCATGACTTCAATTCTTCAATTCAAACGATAACCTGCATACACGTAGAAAATAGATAGATTTGTCAACAATAATGTTGAGTGAGCAAGTCATTAGTTTTGCAATGATATATAATAATATGAAAAGTAGCAAAACGTAAGTAAAGCGGTAAATATAACCAAACCAATGAGCAAATAAGTGTCAAGTGAACCATTGCCAAGCGAATCGGGCGCCGGTTTAAAACAAGACGATCGTATGATCAAACTATATGAGAATCTGGTGGACCTCTCCAAATGCGCAAAATAACCAAGTAAGCAAGTAGCAAATATGTTTAGCAATTCACACACAATACAACGTTTGCTAATGTTAAGATATATATAATACAAATACTTTAAGTATGTATACGCCCCCATAACATTTGAAAATAAGTAAAATGGGGGAATGACAAAACTCACCTTATATATTAAGCGAGTTAATGATATATTAAGAATAAAACAACTAGTGTTCCGATTAACGCACCGAACGAAAGTAATCAACAGGACCGGAAACTTAGCGATATGAAAGTATAAGTAAAAACGAACTTAGTGCCTCTGGAATCAATCCAAACGGATGAGTATAACTTGAGTTATGTCAATTTTATTGTTCAAACGAGTTGAGTCTTACCAAAATCCGAACTTTGATTCAGAAGTCGGGTTTTGGTCAGAACCCTTAAAATTTTATTACGAGAAGAAAAGTCTTCTGGACCGAACATTGAATCCGACCAGAAGTGTGAGAAAACGAGAAGTCAAAGTTGTTGACTGTTTTACCCTTTATCGGGTTTTAAAACAATTGGCCAGTCAATCCCTTCAATCTCAGAAACTGATTGAAGGTTATCGACCAAAGGATGTTTATGAACGAAAACTCAGTTTACAACTTACCCGGAAAGTGAACGAACAATGAGATATAACGAGTCAAAGGTCCTTAAACTTGCAAAGTCAACCGATTCTAAACGGTTCTTCAACAAAACACCAAAAACCGAGCAAATATGAGATGATCAGAAGTTATTGCGGCTGAGAATGATAAGTAGGGTTTATGTAAAGGTTTGTGGCAAATGTTTGAAGGTTTGTTTATATAGAAAAAGCTAAACCAAACTAATTATGGCCTTTTTGGCCCGTTTAAGCAAGTAAATATGATTTTAAGGAATGAATCACTGAAATAATCAAAAAGATTTGATCTTGGATGATAATAAACGAGATTATACTTATGTTTCAGT
Organism: Bidens hawaiensis; assembly: GCF_021521415.1. Lineage (NCBI taxonomy): Eukaryota > Viridiplantae > Streptophyta > Magnoliopsida > Asterales > Asteraceae > Bidens > Bidens hawaiensis. The sequence goes on from NW_027499351.1 coordinate 66,000, forward strand.
TATAAGATGATGTCTTGGCCCTTAATTCTCTCAAACGTGCCTAAATACATGATTTTATACCTTAAACGAGTTTACTAAACGAGATATCGCGAACAACCTGCCCAGCACCTTCACCGTGCTACGGGGCTGGCCAAGAGGCCACCACCGCGCGGCGCTCCTGCCACCGGAGGTGATGCGTTTCAGCTGTTGTCAAATATGGCCTTTGTGTTTTGAGTTTTGATCACTTTATGAACTTTTATGATAGAATCAAGAAATAAATATTAAATAAAACATGGAGGGCTAAAAGGAATATAATGAAACTTAATAATTCATAAATGCAAAGTATTAATAGATTCTAGGATCCGAATAACGATCAAACAATGATAAACGAATACGAAAAAAAGACGGAAAGTGGTGGATGCGGGATGATGATGGTTACAGATTAAGCACAGAGGATGCGGTCCATTGTGTGGCTTCTTGCTGGGTGCATTTTGGTGCGCGGCTTGGTTGTTGGGTTGGTTCACAGCATAGTTTTGGTATTGAGTTTTGTGTTTTCGGCCATTGTTGTTGTTCTTATGGTAACGGTTAGAGTTGCTATTTTGGGCAGGCTTAGGGTCGGCTTTAGCATCTGTAGAGGATTCGGCTTTACTCTTTTCAGTAGCAGGCTTTGAGTCCTTTCGGGATAATGTACCATCTCGAACGTGTTCATCAGTCAAGGAAGCAGCGAGGGCTATGGCTTCCTCAATCGTGAGAGGGTCTCGACTGACAACCGCGTCACGAAAAACAGTAGGCGGTCCACGGATATACTTGCGGATACCACTTAGCTCAGTTCCTTGAATCGAGACCCTCTCACGATTGAGGTACCACTCAGCTCAGTTCCTTGAATCAGTTTGAGTAAGTTGAGTTATCACCACCAATTTATTTGAGCTCCCAAAACTCCGTCTCTAGCCTTTGCAGTTCATGCTCGGGACAAAACTCTCTCTTCATAGCTTCCTTTAGCTCCTCCCAAGGCATGGTTAATACTTCATCAACACCTTGAAGGTCCTTGAATGTGTTCCACCAAGTAAGGGCTCGTTTCTAGAAGACGCTTGAGGCAAAACGAGTCCGTTTATCATCAGGACACTCACAGTGGATGAAAATGTTTTCCATCCTCTCAAACCAGCAGAGGAGTTTAGTAGCATTCTCCTCGCCTAGGTAAAGAGGAGGTTTGGCGCTTGTGAAATTCTTGTAATGGTAGTTGTTTGTAGGAGCAGCCAAAGTACTAGATTCATTCGAGTTGATGTTTTGGAGTTAAGCCACAACGTCAGGCAAAGCAGCAGCGAACTCTTTTGTGATGCGAGCGGCCAAACGGCGGTCATGAGCAGCCGATGGACGACGGTTGTTACGGCGACGAAGTTGAGAAGACATTCTGCATGAACCAAACGTGAAATAAGATAAGGATTGGGTAAGTTGTGTAAACGAGTCAATGAAAAACAATGAGGAAATGTGACAAATAAGTGCTAATGATTTGGCATGACTTGAGGACAAGTCGCAATTTAAAATAATGTGATTAACTTTGGGATAGTTAATTAAATGAAATGTTTATTTCAAATTAAAGTGTAAAATGTTATTGGGTTGGGCTTTCCACGGGCTTCTCATGGCAGCTCAAAACCCAAAATAAATAACGAAGTAAATCAAGTGAGTTGGCCTCCCATTAGCTTCCATGGCAATTTGAATGGCCCAACTAAATCATAAAATTAAGCACCGAGAATTGGGCCTCCCATGAGCGTTCTATGGTAGTTTAAATGACCCCAATTACATAACGGGACTTAAATATTGAGAATTGGGATTCCTATGAGCATTCCATGGCATTTTATTGGCCCAATTAAATAACGATTAATAAACAATATGAGTTGGTCGGCCCATAAGCGTTACATGGCATTTTAACTGACCCAACTAATTAACGAATTATCAAATCAATGGAGTGGGTCAGACCATAAGCGTTACATGCCATTTTAACTGACCCCACTAAATATCGAATAAACGAATGATAAAAATAAGTAGTTGGAGTATCTCGTGAACCACCACGATGATATCCCCAACTAAATATCGAATTAAAACGGGTTGTGAAATGAATAGTTTGAGTGCCCATGGGTTGTCATGGATTTTCCACCTGACTAAACATTTAAAAATAATTTAAACGCAATTTTGGAAAGTTTCTGAATTTAGCCACGAATCACCGTGAATTCGGTTTATAAAAGGAATGCAACCGTTTGATCGGTAACGTTTGATTCACTTAAGTTCCGGTTGTATGACATATTGTTCAACCATGGCCTAGGGGCTCGAATACTGTAGTCAGGTTATCCTCCAGGTAAGGAATAGCATCTTACCTTGGGTTCTCGGAACCGTTTTGCCAAGGCCCGACTCACAGATATCGCACTCCTTACAGTTACTACCGAACATGTCACACCCCCATGCCCTAAGGAGAGGGAGTAAAAACAAATGTTGGGAATTCTTAAGGAATTTCCCAAATTAAAAAAGGCAATCTACTAAAACTTTTTAAAGATTTTTAAAGATTTTATAAAATATTTTTGAAGATGAGGCATAGCCTCGGATTTGGTGTGTGCAATATTTACTAAAAATAAAAGATAGTTTCCTAAGATAAAAGATATAATTGCCTAAAATAAAATATACGGCTAAAAAATTACCTAAAATAAAAGATATTAATAACTACTTTCCTAAAATAAAAGATTTAATACATATTTGCCAAAAATAAAAGATAAAATGAATAATTACCTAAATAAGCAATAAATAATTAAGCAGCACATAACACAGTTCAGATGGGCACGTATAGGGTTCACAACATATAACTAGGACAATTTCTAACCACCTATCTAAAATTTTCGGCTCTGATACCAATATGTCACACCCCAACCTAAGGCGGAAATGTCGGGGCGTGAGCATGATTGCTCATAGCTCGAGATAACTATCATACAATAGTTGTGAAAATATCTAATAATTAATTTTATTTCAAATAAACAGTATCCAAAATAGCAAATCAACCATAACAAATATTGCATGACAAATAAAGAAATAATCTAAATAACTTAAATTAATTTGTTCTTAATTAAGCCTATGGTCTCAACTAGCAATCCATGACTTCAATTCTTCAATTCAAACGATAACCTGCATATACGTAGAAAATAGATAGATTTGTCAACAATAATGTTGAGTGAGCAAGTCATTAGTTTTGCAATGATATATAATAATATGAAAAGTAGCAAAACGTAAGTAAAGCTGTAAATATAACCAAACCAATGATCAAATAAGTGTCAAGTGAACCATTGCCAAGATAATCGGGCGCCGGTTTACAACAAGATGGTCGTATGATCATACTATATGAGAATATGGTGGACCTCTCCGAATGCGCAAAATAACCAAGTAAGCAAGTAGCAAATATGTTTAGCAATTCACACACAATATAACGTTTGCTAATGTTAAGATATATATAATACAAATACTTTAAGTACGTATACGCCCCCAAATCGTTTAAAAATAAGTAAAACGGGGGAATGACAAAACTCACCTTATATATTAAGCGAGTTAATGATATGTTAAGAATAAAATAACGAGTCTTCCGATTAGCGCGCCGAACGAAAGTAATCAGAAGGACCTAAAACGTAGCGATATGAAAGTATTAAGTAAAAACGAACTTAGTTCCGCTGGAATCAATCCAAACGGATGAGTATATTCGAGTTATGTCAATTTTAATGTTTAAACGAGTCGAGTCTGATCAAAATCCGAACTTCGAGTCGGAATTCGGGTTTTGGTCAGAACCCTTAAAATTTTATTACGAGAAGAAAAGTCTTCTAGACCGAACGTTGAATCCAACCAGAAGTGTGAGAAAACGAGAAGTCAAAGTTGTTGATTGTTTTAACCTTTATCGGGTTTTAAAGCAATTGGCCAGTCAATACCCTTCAATCTCATAAATTGATTGAAGGTTATCGACTAGAGGATGTTATAAATGAAAACTCAATTTACAACTTACCCGGAAACTGAACGAACAACGAGATATAACGAGTCAAAGGTCCTTAAACTTGCAAAGTCAACTGATTCTAAACGGTTCTTCAACAAAACACCAAAAACTGAGCAAATATGATATGAGCAAAAGTTATTGACGGCTGAGAATGATAACTAGGGTTTATGTAAAGGTTTGTGGCATATGTTTGAAGGTTTGTTTATATAGAAAAAGCTAAACCGAACTAATTATGGCCTTTTTGGCCCGTTTAAGCAAGTAAATATGATTTTAAGGAAATAAACAAAAAGATTTGATCTTGGATGATAATAAACGAGATTATACTTATGTTTCAGTTATAAGATGATGCCTTGGCCCTTAATTCTCTCAAACGTGCCTAAAATACATGATTTTATACCTTAAACGAGTTTAGGAAACGAGATATCACGAACAACCTGCCCAGCACCTTCACCGTGCTACGCGGCCGGCCAAGAGGCCACCACCGTGCGGCGCTCCGACCACCGGAGATGATGGGTTTCAGCTGTTGTCAATTTTTGTGTATTGTATATGTGTCGCAGTGTTGTATTATATGAAAAAAAAAGAATAATAAAATAAATGTCGATGTAGTGCACATGTGCGTTAATGTTGTATTACACATACGTACTAATGTGTATTCGATGTGCGTATTAGTCTTATATTGCATATATATAATAGTGTGTATCAAATATGTGCAATAGTGTTGTATTCTATGCAATACAACACTTTTGCATATATACAACTATTACACATGCGCACTACACCGACGAGATTACCGACAAGGGTTGGTTTTTTTTTTTGGAACCAATAACAACATATAAGAATAATGGAAAAAAAAAACTTCAAAAAATTTAAAAAAAAATTAAAAATAGTTTTTTAGAAGTTTTTAAGTTTTCTCTATAAGAGGAGTTTTCACTTGATCTCATCCCTATATATATATATATATATATATATATATATATATATATATATATATATATATATATGGGAGAGATATTTGAGAACCTTGTTGAGTTTTAAGAACATAAGAACCCCATTATTAACCACCCATTTAATTAAATAAATTAGATTACGTGGTTGAAATTAAAGCTGATTAAAAAATTAAAGTAGAAGGGAGACTAAAAATATAAGTGATTACACTGATTTTTACGTTCGTTAGACATATGTAAAAAGTCGACTCGGTGCGTAAAAAATTATGTAAGTTTTTTACGTATATGTAACCTACATATATTACGTATGTGTAAAAAAATTCAAAAAAAAATTGTTAAGTTAATTTCTTTCGAGTTCTTAAAACTCAAACTGTTTCTCAAAAGAAATCTCATATATATATATATATATATATATATATATATATATTCTTATGTTTACGTATATTACGTATATGTAACCTAGATATATTACGTATGTTTAAAAAAATTAAAAAATAAATAAATTTTTACGTTGAGTTCTTTCGAGTTCTTAAAACTCAAAGTGGTTCTCATTTGAAATCTCTCTCATATATATATATATATATATATATATATATATATATATATATATAGGGTAAGGTTAAAATGAAAAAAACCCATTTAAGTTGTGAAAACCCGCGAAAACCCTATGTAACATCGTTTTTATTTTTGTTACATGTAATATATGTTGTAGCATTTAATACAAAACATCAAAAAAAAATGTTTTGCTATTTTTTTACTAATTTTTATATATGTTTTCAGGAGAGAGAAAAAGTTATATTTACATTTTTAATTCACTTTAATTGTGTACCACAAGATTTAAACATTAATTAAAAACATGTGGTTGAGAATAGGTTTCTAGAGTTTTCACAACTCAAGTGAGTTTTCATTTTATACTTCGCCTATATATATATATATATATATATATATATATATATATATATATATATATATATATATATATATATATATGGTACGTGCACCAATCGACCGGTGTGCCGATGGTTGAGTGTTATGTGCCTTATGTCCAAGGCTTGATGCAAAACTACTATCGAGCTGGGGGTCTCACCGGAAGCAGCTTCTCTATTCCTACGGTATAGAGGTAATGCTGTCTACATCTTACCCTCCTCAGACCCTACCATAGCTTTGCTATTGGTGGGATATACTAAGTACGATGATGATGATATATGTGTGTGTGTGTGTGTGTGTGTGTGTGTGTGTGTATAGGGAAGGGTTATAATGAAAACCCACTTGAGTTGTGAAAACTCTAGAAACTCATTCTCAACCACATGTTTTTAATTAAAGTTTTAATCTTGTGGTCCACAATTAAAGTGAATAAATAATAGAATTATAAATATAACTTTTTCTCTCTCCTGAAAACATAAATTAGTAAAAAAATGTAAAGAATAGCAAAACAATTTTTTTTTAATTTTTTGATGTTTTGTATTAAATGTTACAATATATATTATGTGTGTAAAAAAACGATGTTACATAGGGTTTTCACAACTCAAATGGGTTTTCATTTTTTCATTCTATACTTTGGTTAGGATAAATAAAAACCCACTTGAGTTATGAAAACTCTAGAAACTCATTCTCAACCACATGTTTTTAATTAAAATTTGAATTTTATGATCCACAATTAAAGTTAATAAAAAATATAAACATAAATATAACCTTTTCTTTGTCCTGAAAACATATAAAAAAATTAGTAAAAAAAATGTTAAAAAATAGCAAAACAATTTTTTTAATTTTTTTATGTTTTGTATTAAATGTTGCAACATATATTACATGTGCAAAAAAAACAATAAAAAAACGATGTTATATAGTGTTTTCACGGATTTTGACAACTCAAATGAGTTTCACTCTATACTTCCCATATATATATATATAGGGGTGGGATCAAGTAAAAACTCATCTTATAGAGAAAATTAAAAACTCCTAAAAAACTATTTTTAATTTTTAAAAAAAAAAATTCTTTTTGAAGTTTATTTTTTTTTCTATTATTCTTATATGTTGTTATTATTTCTTAAAAAAAAGGAACCTTTTCAGTAATCTCGTCGGTGTAGTGCGCATATGTAATAGTTGCATATATGCAAAAGTGTTGTATTGCATAGAATACAACACTATTGCACATATTTGATACACACTATTGTATATATGCAATATAAGACTAATACGCACATCGAATACACATTAGTACGTATGTGTAATACAACATTAACGCACACATCAAGAGAAAACTCATCTTTAGAGAGAAAACTTAAAAATTTTTACAGAATTATTTTTAATTAAAAATAAAAAAAATGTTTTCAAATTTTTGTTTTTGCCATTATTCTTATATTTTCATACCCTTCACTCGAAAAAAATAAAAAAATTCAAAAAAAAGCCGCTGTAATGCACATACGTATTACTTTGTGATACCGTTGTATTACACATGCGCGCTACTATGTATTTTTTAAGTTCAATAGTGTTTAATTGCATATATTTGATATTTGTGTATTTTATATGTATAGTAGTGTTTTATTATATGCAAAAATAAATAAATAATAATAATAATAAAATAAAAATCGATGTAGTGCACATGTGCGTTAATGTTGTATTACACATATGTACTAATGTGTATTTGATGTGCGTATTAGTCTTATATTGTATATAACAATAGTGTGTATCAAATATGTGCAATGGTGTTGTATTCTATGCAATACACAACTTTTGCTTACATGCAATGTTATACATGTGCACTATACCGACTAGGTTACCAACAAGTTTTGTTTTTTTTTTTTTTTTAGTTTTTTTATGTTTTTTGGAACCCGTAACAACATATAAGAACAATGGGGAAAAAATTTTTTTTTTAAAAAGTTAAAAATAATTTTCTAGAAGTTTTTAAGTTTTCTCTTTAGAAGTAGTTTTCGTTTGATCTCACCCATTATATATATATATATATATATATATATATATATATATATATATAGGGGAAGTATTGAATGAAAACTCATTTGAGTTGTGAAAACCCTATGTAACATCGTTTTTTTATTGTTTTTTTTTGCTTATGTAATATATGTTGTAACATTTAATACAAAACATCGAAAAATAAAAAAATTGTTTTGCTATTTTTTAACATTTTTTATTAACTAAAATTGTGGACCATAAGATTCAAACTTTAATTAAAAACAAATATATATATATATATACATATATATATATATATATAGGGGTGAGATCTAGAGAGAACTCCTCTTAAATAGAGAACTAGAGAACTAAGAAAAACTATTTTTAACTTTTTTGTAAAAAATATTTTACGATTTTTTTTTCTTTCCTCCTTCTAATAAGATGATATTGTTCCTTAAAAAAATCGGCGATGTTGTGCATATGTGCACTAATGTGTATTGCATATATAAAATAGTGTTTTATTGCATATAATACAACACAGTTGCATTATACAACACAATTGCAATATACAATACACACTATTGAATATATGCAAATACAAACACTAATAATTGTACTCAAAACAAACTATCGCATATACGTAATACAACACTAATGCACATATGCACTATATTGTATTTTTGGTATTTTTGTATATAATTTTTTTGTATATATTATTTTTTGTATATAATACAACACTATTGCACTAATACAATACAAAAAATTGCATATATGCTATTCAACATTATTGCACATATCAAAATACACACTAGTGCAAATATGCAATAAAAAAAAGTCGATGTATTGCATATGTGTACTACAATGAGTTTTTTTTATTTTTTTTTTATATTTTTCGAGTAAATGGTAACAAAATATAAGAATAATGGCAAAAATGGAAATTTAAAAATATTTTTTTAATTAAATTAAAAATATTTCTTTATTAGTTCTCTAGTTCTCTCTTTAAAAAGGAGTTTTCTTTTGATCCTCTCTCTCTCTCTATATATATATATATATTGTGGATCAAAAGAAAACTCATCTTTAGAGAGAAAACTTAAAAACTCCTATAAAATTATTTTTAATTAAAAATAAAAATATATTTTCAACATTCTGTTTTTGCCATTATTCTTATAATTTCTTACCCTTTGCTTGAAATATATAAAAAAATAAAAAAATAAAAAATATATAAAAAAACCGCTGTAATGCACATACGTATTACTGTGCGATACCGTTGTATTACACATGTGTATTACTGTGTAATTTTAAGTTTAATAATATTTAATGGCATATATTTATGTGTAGTAGTGTTGAATTATATAGAAAATAATAATAATAAAATAAAAGTCGATGTAGTGCACATGTGCGTTAATGTTGTATTACACATACGTACTAATGTGTATTCGATGTGCGTATTAGTCTTATATTGCATATATACAATAGTGTGTATCAAATATGTACAATAGTGTTGTATTCGATGCAATACAACACTTTTGCATATATGCAACTATTACACATGCGCACTACACCGACGAGATTACTGAAAATGTTCCTTTTTTTTAAGAACCAATAACAACATATAAGAATAATAGAAAAAAAATAAACTTCAAAAAGAATTTTTTTTTAAGTTAAAAATAGTTTTTTAGGAGTTTTTAATTTTCTCTATAAGAGGAGTTTTCACTTGATCCCACCCCTATATATATATATATATATATATATGGGAAGTATAGAGTAAAAACTCATTTGAGTTGTCAAAATCCGTGAAAACACTATATAACATCGTTTTTTTATTGTTTTTTTTTTTTGCACATGTAATATATGTTGCAACATTTAATACAAAACATCAAAAAATTAAAAAAATTGTTTTGCTATTTTTTAACATTTTTTTACTAATTTTTTTATATGTTTTCAGGACAAAGAAAAGGTTATATTTATGTTTATATTTTTTATTAACTTTAATTGTGGATCATAAAATTCAAATTTTAATTAAAAACATGTGGTTGAGAATGAGTTTTAGAGTTTTCGTAACTCAAGTGAGCTTTTATTTATCCTAACCAAAGTATAGAATGAAAATGAAAACCCATTTGAGTCGTGAAAACCCTATGTAACATCGTTTTTTTTATACACATAATATATGTTGTAACATTTAATACAAAATATCAAAAAAAAATTGTTTTGCTATTTTTTACATTTTTTTACTAATTTTTTTGTATGTTTTCAGGAGAGAGAAAAATTTATATTTATACTTCTATTTTTTATTCACTTTAATTGTGGACCACAAGATTAAAACTTTAACTAAAAACATGTGGTTGAGAATGAGTTTCTAGAGTTTTCACAACTCAAGTGGGTTTTCATTCTAACACTTTCCTATATATATATATATATCATCGTATTTAGTATATCCCACCAATAGCAAAGCTATGGTAGGGTCTGAGGAGGGTAAGATGTAGACAGCCTTACCTTTATACCGTATGAATAGAGAGGCTGCTTCCGGTGAGACCCCCAACTCGATAGTAGTTTTGCATCAAGCCTTGGACATAAGGCATATAACACTCAACAATCGGCACACCGGTCGATTGGTGCATGTAACATATATATATATAGGCTAAGTATAAAATGAAACCCACTTGAGTTGTGAAAACTCTAGAAACCTATTCTCAACCACATGTTTTTAATTAATGTTTAAATCTTGTGTTCCACAATTAAAGTGAATTAAAAATGTAAATATAACTTTTTCTCTTTCCTGAAAACATATATAAAAATTAGTATAAAAATATTAAAAAATAGCAAAACATTTTTTTTGATGTTTTGTATTAAATGTTACAACATATATTACATGTAACAAAAAAAAAAAAACGATGTTATATAGGGTTTTCGCGGGTTTTCACAACTCAAATGGGTTTTTTCATTTTAACCTTACCCTATATATATATATATATATATATATATATATATATATATATATATATATATATATATATATATATATATATGGGAGATTTCAAATGAGAACCACTTTGAGTTTTAAGAACTCGAAAGAACTCAACGTAAAAATTTATTTATTTTTTATTTTTTTAAAAATACGTAATATATGTAGGTTACATATACGTAAAAAAATTAAAGAATTTTTTACGCACCGAGTCGACTTATTATATATGTGTAACGGACGTTTAAAGTTGTGTAATCACTGTACATATTTATCCTCTCTCATACTTTAATATTTTAGTCACATTTAATCTCAATCACATAATCTAATATATTTAATTAAATGTGTGGTTAAGAATCAAGTTTTATGTTCTTAAAACTCAACAAGGTTCTCAAAATATCCCTCCCTTGCACACACACACACACACACACACATATTTATAAACGAAATATTTAAAAACTCTCTGGTTGCTCCCTACATTCTCTCAAGTTAACATATTACTTTATTTGTAAATAGATGATTTTCATGCATGGGTATGGGTCTCACCAAACTCAGATAGCTCTTAAATGGATTATAACATCTCATTATATTAAAAATTAATTTCACCGAATATTTGATATGAAGATATATAAAATAGGTATATATTAAAAACTAATATCCGATTTAAAAAAAAGATATTATTTATAATTAAAAAACAATTTTATAGTATAAAAATAAGCGGATCATGGGTCTCACCAAACCTAAATAGCTTTTAAACCGGATTATAACATCTCATTTATTTTTGAAACCCTTTAATCATCAAATTCTAAGAATATTATTAACTTCCTTGCGTTATATAAAATTAATATATATATATATATATATATATATATATATATATATATATATATATCGGATTATAACATCTCATTTATTTTTGAAACCCTTTAATCATCAAATTCTAAGAATATTATTAACTTCCTTGCGTTATATAAAATTAATATATATATATATATATATATATATATATATATATAAACATTAGAAACGAATAATGTAAAACAACTCCGTAATAGAACCAGGAGGTGGGGGCTAAAAGCTAGTGTGTGTATACATATTGCACTTAATAAATAATAATTATTATTATTTTTTATAAATAACGTGTTTCGTACTTTAAAGTTAATATTTCATAAATCACATATGAAATTGTTATGTCTTCTTTTTTGAACTACAAGTTTCAAAGTTGAATCCCTCATAACAAGAAGTTAATTAGCAAGGGGCGGCAACAAAACAAAACAACAATTACACTCCTAAACATTTTCACTTAGACTAATCTAAATTCATATTTTCGACCTATTTTTTATCTGTTTGGTTGCCGGCTCACCCCATCTCGAGCCATCAGATTGTTAGATTTATGATTTGAGGCTTTTGATGCATTTGACCCGAATTTGCATGTATGGGTCTTACCAAATCTGATAGTCCTTAAATAAGTTATAACATCATATTTATTTGTAAAACTCTTTCATAATCAAACAACAATTTTCGTGGGTCATGGGTCTCATCAAACCCTGATCAGAGTATAAGATCTCATTTATGTGTGAAATAATTCTTTAATTATCAAACAATAATTTTCATAGTTCATGGATCTCATCAAACCCATATAGCTTTTAAACCCGGTTATAACATCTCATTTATTTATAAAACTTTCATTATCAAACCCTAATTATATTATATTTGTCTTTTCCTTGGATTTTTCTTTGTCAACATTTTGCTATCCACTAATAAGTAGGATGATGAGCGACATTTCAATGATTTTACATTAGAGTAATTTTTCTTTATAGAACCATCTTTTTATGGAAATTGGGAAAGATTATAAGCTATTATAAGCCATCTTATCAATTGAATTGGGGGTAAAATCTTTGTGGTGGAATCCCAAACTTCACGCGATTATAATAAAAATAAAATAAAAAAGAACTGTTTTAATTATAAAAACGAATAACTTAAAACAAACCCTTTAATACGAGAGATAAAAGCTAGTTCATAATGAATATAAAATCAGTTTTTCAAAAGCGCTTTTTTTAATGATTTTGAATTTAACAAGATGAAATATTAAAATTTTTATTATTTTTAATTCAATTTTTCTCTCTCTGTTATATAGAGTTACAGAAACATATAATATAAATTATTTTTTTATATAGAATTATAGAAACATTTAATAGAAATTATTTTGTTCAATATGAGCATCCCAACCAATTCCCTATTATATATATATACTAGGTTTTATCTTCCGTATTACGGGGATTGTTTTACATTTTTCTTTTTTAATATTTATTTTTTAGATTTTAATTTTCTTTATTGTAAGAAAGTTATTAATATACTTAGGGTTTGATGATTAAATGGTATAACAAATAAATGATACGTTACAACCCGTTTAAAAGCTATCTAGATTTGGTGACCCATAACCGCTTATTTTCTTTTACTATAAAATTGTTTTTGAATTATAAATAACATATCGGATATTAATTTTAGTATATCGCTATTTTATATGATTTTCATATCAAATATTTAGTAAGATTAATTTTTTATTTAATTTATCTCCCGTATTACGGGGGTTGTTTTATATTATTCGATTATAATATTTAGATATTTTTTGAATTCTAATTTATTTATTGTAAGAAATTTAATAATATACTTAGGGTTTGATGATAAAGAATTTCACGATTAATTGACATGTTATAACCCGGTTTAAAACTTATCTGGGTTTGGTGAGACCCCACTTATTTTTTAGTATAAAATTGTTCTTAATTATAAATAATATATTTAAAAAAATCATATATTAATTTTTAGTATATCGTTATTTTATAGGATTTTCATATCAAATATTTGGTTAGATTAATTTTTTATTTAATGAGATGTTATAACCCGTTTATGGAGTTATTTGGGTTTGGTGAGACCCGTACCCATAAATTCGAGTCAAATGCATGAGAAGCCTCTATTTACAAATAAAACAATCTGGTGTCTTGAGAGAATTTAGGAAGCAACTATAGAGGTTTTAAATGTTTCATTTATATATACATTATAGATATAGATATATCATATAGTTACATTAAAAATCATAGTTTTTCTCTCTCTTATTTAATTAAATAATAATTTTTATAGCTTTACCGTTATATGTTCTCTTTTTATTCACTCACAACCACTTTTAAAAAATATTAAACAATTATACGTTATGAACAGTGATTACTCAAATTTAACTTTCCTATATAACATTCTCTTTTCTCTACTCACAACCACTCATAACTATACTATAAAATTTACGAATCTCCATATTTTTAGAGAACAGATAAAGAATGCTCTATGATTAATAAGATTAAGATAAACATTTAGAAATTAACTTAATTTGTTAAATATTTTTCAAATCACCCATTTTAATAAATAATTTTTCTACCCCTCCATTTTAATAAAAAAAAGATCCGGATTGATCATACCCGGATACTTGTCCTATTCACAATCTGAATATTTAGGCTCTCGAATTTAACCCAAAAAAAAAAATAGACCTTAGAGAATTTAAATTATAATAATACCACTTAAAAGAAAAAGAAATATTAATCAATCACTTATTATTCATTTGAGTAATTAAAGAAATTTATTCAACTAAATCTTCACTTATATATATCGAAAATCTGAGTTTATCAAATTTTCAATCTATTAAACACTTGAACCCCATAATTCATCAATCACGGAAACTAAACCGGCTAGCATTAGACCGCACCATCGACGCTGACGTCGACAGCCTCCGGCAGTCCGAATTCTCCGGTCGACCCGAACCAGCTCTCGGCGAATCCAAGCTTCTAATCAGCAGCTCTGCCGGATTCCTCGCTGGCGAACTCATCTCCGACCGGAAACTTTTACAAAACCTCATATGCCGATCCAACGCTTCTTCCTTCGACAACATGGAAGACGATCGTTCCATCTCGTCCTTCACTGCCTCCACACACAGTCCACATATCCATCGCCCATGGTAATTGCCCCTCACGGATGCAATGTATGCCGCGGTACACTCCTCTGTTAATCGGCAACACTCGCATTTCACAAACTCCACGTCACCGCCACTGTTCGTCTTAACAGTATCCTTTAGCATTATCGTTCCAAATCTCAGAATTCGAAAAGGGCTTCTGGCGCAGCTTGTTAGCCGTTTGCCTTCTGTCTTAATTTAAACACTATTTCAAAATTAACGAAATAAAAAACATGCGTCAACACGATTTCAAATCATGCATAAATTTCACCAAAATTTTAGCAAACACAATTCTTGAAGCTTTATAAACCCTAAATTATTAGGGGATATTCCCAAAATGACCCGTATATTAAAAAAGGTTCCAAAGATGTTCCTCTGAATTCAAGATTTCAGGTTTGTTCCTAAGCTATCTCGTCGTCGATGACCTGTTAGACTCTCGAGACGACGAGTTAATTATCCAAGGGTAACGCATCGTCGCCTACGCGTTTTAACTACTAACGTATCGTGGCCTACCTGTGGTTACTACTAACGCGTCGTGGCCTACATGCTTTAACTACTAACGTGTCGTGACCTAGTTGTCTTAAGTAGGAACGCGTAATACTTAAAACAGATAGGCCACAACATGCTACCATTGGATAATTAACTTGTCGTCTCGATAATCTAACAAGTCGTTGAGGATGAGATAGCTTGAGAAAAAACCTGAAACCTTGAATCAGGAGAGGGAATAAATGGGTCATTTTGAAAAATTTCCCAAATTATTAACAATTAATCGAAATTAACGAAATCAAAATTATGGGTTTTCGTGATTAACCAAAACCTATTACAAATCACCCATCAATTTCATCAATATTTCAATAATCACAATAATGAAGCTAAATAAACCATGGATCATTAACAATTTATCGAAATGAACGAAATCACACTCACCAGTATCCGTGATTAACCGCAAATCGTTCCAATTTCACCAAAATTGCAATAATTCTGAGAACCCTATCGTTCTTTTTCCCACTCACCTCCTTCAACAACTTCTCCACCGATCAACAACAGCCTGAATGTCAACAACAGTTTCATATGCATTGCAGGAATTGAAGTGAATAAAAGTAATAAGCTTGACGGTTTATTCGGGTTTGTGCTGATGATAATAATAATAATGGCGATGGGTGTAAATATAGGGGTGAGTTGAGGAGGAAGAAGAAGAAGAAGACAAAGCCAGCTTTAATCATTTGGATGTAAGTTTCAGTACACGTCACCATAAACAAAACAAAACAAAACTCACATGGGTTACGTTTTGATTTTTATTTTATATCATCATGTCTTATCAACTTATCATTACCATTTATATTGCGCCGTTGATTTTGGACTTTTGTAATTAGATAAACATGTTTTTATTCTATGTTTATCCTTTTTTTTTCTCTAACTCAGCGAATAAAGTCTCGTGATTACAGAAAGCATTACGTATCCAAATCCACCCTTTTACGTTTTCGGAAAAACCCGTCATTTGAAGGTCCAATATGATAAAATCCGGCTGGGATTAGATTCAAAGTTGAGACTTTACGGTCTTTAGCTAAAATCTTCAATTTCACTTCAATATAGTTGAGTTAAAGCTTATTGGCTATCCTATGTATATCTAACACGAAAAGTATGAGTTTAGGCTTATATTTTTTCTAAATAAAAAGTTAACATGCGAATATAACGGATCGTGTTTGAGCTAACCTTATGTATAAATAAGTTGACATGTTTGTTTGGTAAGCTTAAAAGGCTTTTATATTTATATCTCTATTCATTTATATGCATTATGTTTTACTATAAAGTTTAAACATTTGAAGCCTGTTTATATTTCTAATCATAAATTTTTTATTTTTACATATATGAATAAAGAAATAAATGAGAGTTAAAAGTTTTGGGTCAAAGGATTGTGTTCATGTTAATCACCTGCCTAAAACATTGCTTTTAAGGTTTGACATACACTGACATACTCGTATCAAGTTTCATCAAAAAGTCGTTAACACGACTCAGTTTACCGTTTTCCTTGCCCCTTTATTGATACAAATAAGTAGAATGTTGATTTAAAATGCTATTTATTTACGGTTAAGATAATACAATTATGCTATTTAGAGTTAAAGATATGAATTTATAATTACAATTATTATTTAAGTAAGGTTATTCATTGTGAGCCGCTCACTACCATCGCATCCACAAGGGCATCAAAGAGTGTGTTAGAAAGGAGAGAGGAGGCTCATATACGAAGCATCAATTTTTTTTATTTTTTTTTTCTATTTTACTTATCTTTTTAGCTTAACCACACTATGTGAAATATGAGTCAGTTAAAAATCTCATTATTTGTTAGACATAATTTCAGACTCCAAGTCTTGTAATTATAATTAGTAATGTGTTGGTTAACAAATTGGGTTAGCCTATATAAACCTAGGTATGGTTAGTATAACAAATCAAAATATAAGCAAAAGGTAAAGTGAATTATCACATTTTGAAGAAATAAGTTTGTGGATTTATCCCACATTGGTGAAATAAGAAAGTAAAGTTATTCCACACATGAAAAGAAAACTTGTCTCACATTGCTAAGAGAAAAAACCTGTTTTCTAACAAGGAAGATGGCTCACCTGATAATATTCCTGTATAACAAGACACACATTAGCGAGGGTGTGAGGCACCCGACGCGCATGGGCATAGGCACGGGCTCGGGCAAAGTGCGATGGGTGCAATGTGGTGCATTGATGGCGCACTTGCACTTTGAAATAAAATTTTTTAATTATCTTCCAATCGCGCCACGCGACGGATAGATAAAAGCCTCGTTATGATACGCGAAGGCTTATAGTTATCCAGAAAACTTTTGCGCCTGTCGTGCTACGCGACAAACACTAAAGAAACTCATCGCGATACGCAACGTGGTCACTACGCAGATGTGACATGTTGCCTGCCACATGATATAGTTAGGGCGGGCTCGGCGAAGCTATAGGGTCTTCACGACGCCGTTTGTTTGTGGTTGTTGTCATACGCGACGAAACCAAAATTCAGCTATAAAAGGATAGGAACCTAGGCTTAGTTCCGGCATACAAAACCTCATTCTCTCTCTTAATTTCACACACACACACACACACACACACACACATATATATATATATATATTTGGTATAATACCTCGAGTAGCCGTAATGATACCCTAATCCGATCGAAAGAAGCTTTCGTACACGAATCCAATCTTTGTCGGAACAAGGTGAGACTTGTGGCATCGTGTAAAGTTTTTGCTTAATTACCAGAAGGTTTGTAAATTATAAACTTACAAGGTGAGACATTTGAGTTTTTGTACAACTCATATTTGTGTGAGGCAACTGGTCTTCCAATATTGCCACGATGATTTTTAAAACTCATTAAATTCATGACAGATTGTCCAAATGCTTATAAAATATTTTCAAAAGATTTTAATTACATCACAGTGAGTAAGTCTCTATAGACTTACGAGATGGCTACTATTGGTATTATGGGGTTTTGTATACAAGGCTTGCCTAATGGCTATTACACGTTACTTATTGGACAAGTGTTAGCCAATAAATAATATGACCATAGTCACAGATACGATTAAGTGACAAGTACCTTTCACTAATTTGTAAGCAGGCAGGTGTAAAAACATTTTAATGCTATAACTATAGAAATGTGTCATTTACAAATGAATGTACTCAACGTATTTCTTGCTGACTGCATATTTTTAAACATGTTTCAAGTGACCTGTTAAAGACACATGAATGATGTCCGCGGGCTTTCAGCTTAAATAAGTGGTTTGTCACAGAAATAAAGAAATGTGTTTTGTAAATTAGGATTTATCCCTATAAAACTTATGCTTGTATAAAAATTGGTTTTATTCCAAGTTTATGAAATAAGAATCATGGAGTTTTTATAACTCTAAAACATTTTTCCTAAATACGATCCTGATGAAATATTACGCTGCAAAATATTTTAATAAACACTGATACCACCGCTTATGTTCACGGCTCCCCTTCCGGGGAATAGGATCAAGGTCGGTAACAGTTGAAGGGGTATCAGAGCTACTGGTTTAAGAAATATGGGTATTTTAATAATACCTAATCTTAAACATAATAGTTAGGAAATAAATGTATTAACTTCCGTGTTAACTATACGGATAAGATTCTTACCACACGTAAATATAAATAATATAATTTTTTTGGAGTTCGTTGTTTTTATTGTTTTGATTAACAACATGAGTGGCTTAGTAGAAGCGTTCCAAAACATATTCGTCAGCAACACGGATATGCACATAGTACCCCCTACTGGTGAAGGAAGTACAAGTGAACTAATGGTGTTTCAAGCACAATCTCCAGCACAACTGATATGATGTGGAGTGGTATGAAAAGTTGTTAGTTTTTCAAAAGAGTTTTGCTTCTTACAAGGTCAAGTTTTAAATTTACAAAATGATTTTTATCCTAACTAGACCACACACAAATAGGCAAATATACCTATCATATATATAGTATAGTTTGGGTAGAAACCATGTATCGATCCATGGACGCATTTGCTTGATTTTTACTACTAAATCGTCGTATTTACGTTAACCGGAAGTAAACATCATAATTGCTTTGTTTTTAACAAGTAAATTTAAAAGAAATTTAAAAACATAAATTGAAAACAATATTATTGGGTTTTATATTTTCATGGAGATGATCAAGGATAAAACTTTACCATCTTGGTTAAAACTCCTCTTAACTAAGTTTAAAAATTAGTTGGTAAACATATGATATAAACCTGCTTTGGTATTTAAATGTGGGAATAACACCTTATTCTAAGTCATGATATTCCATGATAATTAAAGAAAGAGGTCTGAATGACTTCATGATTTTCACTAAAACATCATTTATGTAAGCAAGTTGGTTTATATTAAGTATTCATAAGATAACTTACTTTAAAGATGAGCCAATCACTTAAATTACTTATTGAATTGTTCTTGATAATTTAGTAAAAAATAACCTTTGTAAAATAATTAAAATACCATTAAGATTAATTAAGTTGTAAAGGATTAACCTTGTTGACCAAGTATTAACCCACACAACTTTTGGATAATTATAGAACTTAGTAATAATAATCCAAAAGTTGTTTAAAATAGATTATGTTGCAAACTCACTAGACAAGTAATCAACCAATTTAAGTGAATTAACATCAACAATCCCTTTACACATCATTGTCAACTTTCCCATTTTAAAGATGATTAATTACTACAATACTTCGTTTGGTCAATGCTTTTATTAGAATTTATGTTTTATAAACCAAGCCCTTACAAGAATGGCAGTTCCCCTGCTCATCATCAAGCTCGGTACTTGATGTCTCTTATAAGGTTTATATTTTATTAACCAAGACCTCCCAAGAATGGCAGTTTCCCGAATTATCATCAAGCTCGACTCTTGGTGTCTCTTTTAAAGATGATTTAACATTCCTCATCAAGTGATAATTGTAACATAATCTTTACTTTTTATAACCTAATTATCACATGTTTAATCAATATCATTAAACTTTAGTTAATACTCATTATAACCAAAATGATACTATGAAAGTTTAGCCAATACTAAGTATAATGTTATGCATTAAAGTAATAGATACAAACATGATCAAATTAAACCAATCTAACCAATATGGATGACTCATCTTTGATGCTAATGACATCTTACAAGAGCTTAATCTCCTTGATCTTCAAAAGATGGATGGGTGGGATAATTCCTTTATTAATAGTGGTGAAAGGAGGTAGGTGAAGTGCACTAAGTGTTCTTGATGGTGTAATGAATGTGGTTGATGAGCATTCAATTTATAGGTTGATTAGGGGTCTCAACACGGCCCATGTTGATGTGGGCACGATCGTGTTGAGTGTTTTATCTGATAGTGTTAAATGCTCGTTGTCAAAAAGTACAGCAGGAAAGAGAACACGACCCGTGTTTAGGCTAGGCACGGCTCGTGGTGGGCCAGGAAGTTTCTATTTTGTCTTTTCTCTTGTACTATCACTAGGTTGCGTGTTGATGTCAATATGGCCCATATTTTCATTAGTTTTGTCTTTTCATCTTCTACTTTCAACATGGGGTGTGTTAGTGTCAACATGGGCCATGTTGTGACTTTTGAATTTTGTCTCTTCGTCGTATGCTTGTAACATGGCCATGCCTTGCTTCATCATGGGCTGTATTGAGTTGGTTTTCACAGTTTTCTTCGTTTTTCCTCGTATATGAGCTCGCTTTATTCTTTAATGCTATATTTACCTAGAAATATAAATTATAAACATTAGTGATTATTTATTCTAATATTATTGCTGATATTATGCCTATTTGGAGATATTTTAGTGCTTAAAAGATGTATAATTTTATATGCATCAAATCTCCTCAAACTTGAACCTTTCTTGTCCTCAAGAAAGCTTTGAACGAATTCTTTGAACAACATGTTGAACCAAAGGTAAACATCCCGAGCGGTTTCAGAAAGTCCCGGTAATGCATAAGAGCAAAACATGTTAATATATGTGGTGATATTTTAAACTATGGCCTGCTTTTATGAGCTTCTTTTTATGCAAAACGTCATGTGCTCGTATTGTTCACACACACTCGGCTTTATATCTAGACGTACATGTAATGCTGTATGCATATACATTCCATAGTTAAGATGCAACTTACAAAAGATATACTTGTCGAGAGATTAATTCTCCACCCACTTTGTGAAATGTTGTATACGTTAAAAATAGCATCTTTCCATAGGTTTTTGTGTAAATGATTGGTTTTGTCAGGTTTATCGGCAAGGGTGTTTTCGGAGGGGTACGACTAATGAGATTCTTTTTCAAAATTCCTTCTTTTCTTGTCTTTGCTCCATTCTTCGTCCAACACTTTTTTTACAAGCCTAATGACTTTTTTAAGGTCAGATCGTTAAGATCGGCTATGTCTAAGATGTGGATCAGTTCCTCCTCAACCCTGTTCTGAACATAACTTCCAACTTTAATAGATCCTTAGGCTTTGAGCCTAGTAGCCCCCACTCTCATTAGTTCGGTATATTCATCTTGGGATTGGGTTTGACTTACTCTACATCTTCCTTCGTGAGACCAGTTTTTGCAGCCCAAACATCATTATTAGCTTTTTGCTATTCTTTTCATTGTGTTTATGGAGATCCCACAAAGTGGTGGCCTTTGTTCCTCCTGGCACCACTTTTCCTCACCTCATTGCAAAAGAGAAAGATTATCTCCCTAAGTTCTGGAGGTAACCTAGGTTTTACGAATTGTAGGCATCAATGTAATTAAAATCGAAAGAATGCATTCCAGTTCTTTAGGGTCTGGCGATGAAAGACCAATGATGAATTCTACCAGTGAAAGGGTAAGTTGGTAAGAAAGGGTGTTGGTGATAGGAATAGGGTTTATGGTTCTTGGTATAGGGTTAGTTTGATAGGGTTTTGACTGTGGTTGTTTGCGGTTTTTGGAGATTTTGGGTTTGCTGGAAATCTATTACCTTTCTTTTTATGAAACATTTCGTCTGATCTCGAATAGAATTCTCAAGACAAGTTCTAATCCGCAGAAAGTATCTGACTCACTCAAAAGTATCCGACTCACTCAAAAGTATTCAATATATGAGTATTTTCTTGAATATCTGCATGAGGCTTAATTCTCATAAAACAGAAGGATTGGGTGAAAACACCATATTTTGTATATAGTAGTCTCATTATTACAAACTATTCTTTCAATTTTTCACTTTTGAGGTGGGTTAATTTTGCTTTAATGTTTCTCATTATTTCTTAGTTTTCCGGTTTTTCAAAAATATTTAAGAAGCTAATGATTTTTATTACTGCAAAAAGATTAATTTTAAAGAATTGTTCAAAAATTTCTATTTTAGACTTGGTTTGGCCAAGTGTAAACCCTTCCCCACATTTGAATCTCACATTGTCCTCAATGTGAAAAGATTCAAAATATAAATGGAAAACAAGGCTTAAAAGGAATTGAAATTCCCTACAAGCTGAGACAAAATTTTTGCTATTGTTGTTTCCTTGCAATCCGTCGGGTTGTTTTAATCACTACATATATCTTAATTGCATAAAATCTATAGATACAACCACAAACACACAAAATATAAAACATAAAGTAGGAACGAGTATATAAGAACCCATGCTGCTCGAAAGTGGGCATAGTACATAACCGATAATACTGTCTAAAAGCATCCAAACAAAGTATATGAAAATAAATTGTTCAAACATCAACACAACCAAACCATAAACAAAAATACCTCAAAGCATCGATCATTACAAACAATCTAGTCACAAACACAGCAGGGGTCAGCGCTGCTAGGAGATATTTTGTGGTTTATGTTTTGTATTGTGCTTTCGGTTTTGTTTGTAATAGATCGAAATCCTTATGGATTTCGGTGGGCTTGACGGGTTAGGCTTGCGCTTAGCCTATATGGCTTGTACTAGCATATATAATCTAAATGATTATCATTATTGCTAGAGGCTAGTCAATTAGTTTCTCTCTAAGGTGTAACCGATTTCGTATTACGGGATTAAGTACCCGACGTTTATAATAAACGCGTGCTTTGAATCCTGTGTTTTGTGTTATTTTTATTAGTTTCTTGATTCATCACGTGTTTGGATTTTGCCCAATCATGTCCTAAGTAGGTATTGCTTTGTAGTGATCCAGATTCGGGACTTACAAGTGGTATCATAGCCAATAGACATATTCTAGACTCGGTTGCAATATCAAAGATTCAAGAAGTTGATGTTTTTGGAGTTTTTGAGGTATTATTTCTCGAAAGATTCTTGAAGCATACCAGAAGCCGAAGAACACGAAGAACAAATATTCATCAGGTTTTTAGGACTTTTGGTTGAAGGTTTTGAGATAAGATTTGTTTAAATCGTGGAAAAAAAATTAGAAGATATTGAAATCCCGTGTTTATCAGATTCAGAGTGTTGATCAAGTCAAATAGTATTCTCGGTTCACCTTGGTTCTTGGCTCTTCTGGTTCTCAACACAAGGGGTTCTCGGAAATTGTTTGCTTTCGGTTGTGTTTTGGGTTATCAGTCTTAGGGATTTCGGTACAAGGAGTTCTCGGTTCAATAGTACTCTCGGAATTGGTTTGGGTTTTCGGTGTCATTGCTCAGTTCTCAGTTAAAGCTACTAGTTTTCAGCTACAATGTACTCAAAGGATGACACATCGACCTCAACAAATATCCATCAGGAGCTTGACTCCATAATGGGAACCACCACTTGCGTTCCTCGTCCACTATCTATTGATAGATACGATGAGCGGAAGTATCGGTTCAAGAGCTATATGAAGATGAAAGGCTCCAAGGGTTGGAGAAGAATTATGAGGGATCCAACTGTGGTCACTTTTACGTTGGACGATGCGGATATAACTATGGCTCCTAAACCAGAGGAGTTGTTCACTGATGAAGACTTCGCTCTGGTGGAGGACAATGAGAAAGCCTTTTCTACTCTCACCTTAGCGCTATCTCCGGATATTGCGATTGGTCTTAGTGATGCAAAGTCAGCTAAAGAGTTATGAGCTACCATTATAGACACTTTTGAGGGAAATGAGGATATGTAGCAGAGTAGAAGAGATCTGCTGAATCCGGAGTTCAATATGTTCAATCACATCTTGAGTGAATCTCTTTTTACTCAACTACAGAGATTCACTAAGCTAGTGACCAATATGAGATCTGCTAAGATTGAGTTGACTCTTCTTGAGGTTAATCAGAAGTTGTTGAATTCCCTTCCTAAAATCTGGGGTCTGAATGTGGCATTGATTAAGAAGGCTAAGGACTTGGCAAGACTGACTATCAATGAGATGAAAGAAGTAATTAGCTTATATGATATGGATGACAAATAGCGTGCCATAAACCACACTAGCTTTTATAACACTGCTGGTTATAGTCCATCCACCGATACTGCTTTCTATGCTCAAGGTGGAACTAGCGGATCAAGATCCACCTTAAGCCAGTTTTGTCACACCCCAACCTAAGGCAAAAATGTCGGGACGTGATCCGATTGCTCACAGCTCGAAGATATTATCATAATATAAAAGTGACAATATCTATTTAATTATTTTATTTCAAATATACACGCAAGTTTACAAATATTACAAAACAGTTCAAATAATTGATTATAAACGTGATTTAACGATTGTCTTCATTTAAAACCTATGGTCTTGACTAAATATCCAAACTTCAATTCAAGCAACTTGCACATGCATAGAAAATAGAGTTCGTCAACATAAAGTTGAGTGAGAATATCACCAGTTTTGCATGTTAATATAAATAAGCATAACGTGATAAATGTGGTAAATGTAATCAAACCATAAACAAGTATGTAGACCGTTGCCAAGTGAATCAGTGGTTGGTCAATAGCATGAGCACCCAATATATGGGAATACGATGGATCCCTCTGAATATACGAATGAATGAATATTAACACAAGTAAGCAAGTAGCACGTATATTTGATTAAGTCACACACAATTACACGTATGCATTTGTTTAAATATATATATATATATATATATATATATATATATATATATGGGTGGGTTCTAGTGAAAACTCCTCTTAAAGAGAAAACTTAAAAACTCCTAAAAACTTCTAAAAAACTATTTTTAACTTTTTAAAAATTTTTTTTTGAAGTTTTTTTTTCCATTATTCTTATATGTTGTTATTGGTTCAAAAAAAAAAAAAAACTTGTCGGTAACCTCGTCGGTATAGTGCGCATTGCATATATGTAAAAGTGTTTGTATTGCATAGAATACAACACTATTGCACATATTTGATACACACTATTGTATATATGCAATATAAGACTAATACACACATCGAATACACATTAGTACGTATGTGTAATACAACATTAACGCACATGTGCACCACATCGATTTTTATTTTATTATTATTATTTTTCCATATAATACAACAGTGCTACACATATACAATACACAAATATTGAATATATGTAATAAAATACTATTAAACTAAAAAATACATAGTAATACACATGTGTAATACAACGGTATCGCACAGTAATACGTATGTGCATTACAACGTTTTTTTTTATTTTTTTTATATTTTTCGAGTGAAATATAAGAATAATGGCTAAAACAGAATTTTGAAAATATTTTTTTATTTTTAATTAAAAATAATTCTTTAGGAGTTTTTTAATTTTCTCTCTAAATGTGAGTTTTCTCTTGATCCTCTCCCTATATATATATATATATATATATATATATATATATATATATATATATATGAAAACCCACTTGAGTTGTGAAAATCCACGAAAACCCTATGTAACATCGTTTTTTTATACATGTAATATATGTTGTAACATTTAATACAAAACATCGAAACATTAAAAAAAAATTGTTTTGCTATTTTTTAACATTTTATTATTAATTTTTTTATATGTTTTTAGAAGAGAGAAAAAGTTATATTTATGTTAATATTTTTTATTAACTTTAATTGTGGACCACAAGATTTAATCTTTAATTGAAAACATGTGGTTGAGAATGAGTTTCTAGAGTTTTCACAACTCAAGTGGGTTTTAATTTTAACCTAACCCTATATATATATATATATATATATATATATATATATATATATATATATATATATATATATATATATATATATATATATATATATATAGTACGAAATACAGATAAGTACGCATATGCCCCCAAAACGTTTAGCAAAGTTAGTAAAATAGGGGAATGATAAAACTCACCTTAGATTAATGAATAACGAATAAAAATATAAATAAGCGAGCTAACGAACAAGCGAGTCGTCCACTACACGTCAAATGATATATCAATTCAGAATCTGAGACTTTAAGTTGTGATAATATAAATAAAAACGAACTCGTTGCCGATGGAATCAATCCAAACGGACGTTTATAACTCAAGTTATGTTTTTTTTTAAGATTTAACCGAGCTGGTACTGACCAGAATCCGAACAGCGAGTCGGAAGTCGGGTTTTGGTCAGTAGCCTTAAAAGTTTTTTAAAATAATAAAAGTCTTCTGGACCGAACGTTGAATCCGACCAGAAGTATGAGAAAACGTTAAGTCAAACTAGTTGACTATTTTTCCTGTTAACGAGTTTTAAACGATTTGACCAGTCAACACTCTTCAACCACTGAAATTGATTGAAGTTTATTGACTAGGGAATATGTATGAACGATTTCTATGTTTACAACTTACCCGGAAAGTGAAAGAATCAAGAGATATGATGAGTCAAAGGTCCATACGCATGCAAAGTCAAACGAACAAGCTCGTATCTTCAACAAATAAGCAAAAACCAAAGAATTTATGATGAGCAGAGGTAGTGACGGCTAGGGTTAGTGTATTAGGGTAAGAGAAAAGTTTATGACAAAGATTATGATGATTGTTTATATAGAAAACACTAAAACGAACCATATTTAGTAAATTCACTCGTTAGGAAACCGAATATGTATTTAATGACTAAATCAATGAAATAAGTTGTAGATTTCATGCATGATTAGTAATTTATGGATATGGACATGTATTTTAGTTATAATCCTTTTCTTGTATCTTAATTTACTCGATTTATGCCAAAAATTGTAACACCCGTTAAAATTTCGGTTCAAGGATTAGGAGCTTGTAAAGTATGTACAATTCTCGGGATTTAACCGACATCTCCCGGAAACCTTTTCGTCATCCCGGTACGTTAAAGCATTTAACTTTCCTTTCAATTTTCCTTATTATTCAATTTAGAGGGCCTAGAATGAAATATTTTTATGTTATAACACTAATCACAAAACCCTAACCCCCCTCCCCCCTCTAATCCCGATCGGCAGCTAGGAGCCCCCCCTGTGATTTTCCTTTTTCCAGCCAAGTGTTGAGCATAAAACATCAATTAATGGTTAGTACTACGATTCCCCAAGTCTTTACACCTTAATTGACCTTTATATCATGCGTATTAATCGTTAAATTGCGTGTTGTAGGCTTACCGGGTGGCTGTCAATCCTAACCTTTTCGGGACTGTTTTGGTTGAGGATTTTGCACCAAAATACTCCTAGGTATGTCTAGTATATCATACTTAAAAATCATGTGCATTGGTGTTCGTTAGATTGGTGAACTAGTTGTAGTTTGATTGTTAGAGTTCGGTTGACTAGAATTGTAGTTTGATGCGTTTAATGCGATGGTTGAAGTGATTAACGACCAATTCAGCTTGGGGGAACTTGGTTTGATGTACGGGCTGTTGAAAAATCATTTTTATAAGTTATGGGGCTGAATTGGTTGTCGGTTACTCAAACGGGTCGGTACAACGCGCAATTGCGTTTATTGAATGGTTGGTGCCTTATACTTGCGAGTTACCGACCCGTTTGACTCGTGTAGCTTCTTGTGGATTTGTTGGCTATGATTTTATCATGTTGGGTCCACATGGGGCTGAGTTGGATGTTAATGGCCTAAACGACTCTTAAACGCGCGTATTAGTGTCACCTAGTGCTTCCAGGGGGTAAATTGGGATTTCTTTATTCCCGGGAGTATCTAAGGGTCGTGTTGGTGAATGTGAGGCCTCGGGGGCTGTTATGATTGAGTTTGATGACGTCGAGACTTTAGGTAACTCGAACCATGCTTGAACGTCTCGTAGGATAAACGAGTCCGTTCGATGTCGATTGTAATGTTTGTATGTAAACCGACAGGTGTTTGAGTTTTGGGATTACTTAGGATTCATCTAGCTCCTGGTGAATACGTATCTTGTGTCAGGTGAGTTCATGATGCCCCGTTTTACTCTTTTTAAGTCTTTGGGCTAGCATGAACACCTAAGCGATTTTGCTTAATGAAACGTTTAAACTATTTTATATAGGCTTGCTTGTATATGGTAGGCCTTGGGATGTATAGTATGTATGTATGTATTATTGTATAGCCAATAGTTGGCGATGTTAGTAGTCGTTATCGACTACGGATGTTACGTATGCCTACTTTGTGTTTGCATACGTTGATGAGATGTTACGTATTTGGGTTGTACTTTTGCTCGACCCTGATGTTATTATTTGGATGTTATATATATATATATAGGGATGCACTTATAAAGATGTTTATATGTATGTATGTACATATATATAAGGATGATTATTTATTGAAGATGATGGTCTAACTGATGTATCCCTGTTATAGTTTAAAACCTTTGGAATGACTATCATGATTATTAATTATTAATGTTATTTACTAAAACTTGAACTCACTCAGCTTAAGCTGACTTTGTGTGCATGTTAGTGTGAGTTTCAGGTTAGGAGGTGGATGCATTACCGCTTGGACGTGCATGAAGCTACTTGGACGATGGAGGGCATGCCTGGTCGGATGTTTCAATAATAATAAACATTTTCTTTTAATATTTATTTAAATACATTTAAATTGGTTTTGGGCATAATTCCTCGGTTTCGGCAACTTGTTTTATCAATTATGGTTTTCCGCTAAATTATACTCTGAGATGTTTTTTTTAATGGAATGAACTGTTTTCAAGTTTATGTATTTTTTTATATATAAGTATTTGGTATGAATACCAACTGTAGGATTCCCGGGGTTCGGGGTCTTACAAGTTGGTATCAGAGCCATGGTTCGAGGGATCCAAGCATCCCTGAATGCTTGGACTCGAACTGTAAGAAAAGAGACTAGTATACCCACCACGAGTAGCTGCACGCCAAGAGGTAACTTTAAATTATTTAGTCATTCCTTTGAATTTAATAGTTTCCAGTATTTGATTAACTGTTTAAGTGTTAGATAGAAGGCTAATGTGGTTAGGGGCAGGGGGTGATTAGGACGGGCGGGTAAAGTAAACGACTAATTACACCTGATCAACGTCATTAGCAGTTTACCCTTACCTTACATGTTCTAAATGCCACTTGTACTTGATCATGTTAAAATTCTGTCTTTGTAAGGATAAGTCATGGTTAACACTCGTGCAGCTAAGAGAGGCCGTCCTAGTGTTCGTGGTCGTGGTCGTAAGCCATGTGCCGAAGCCGAGAGTGAGATCCCTACTTCCCAGCAGGAAGAAAACCCGATTCATGAGGAGGGGGATAACCCCGCCTCTGATCCCGCTATGCGCTCGGCAATCGCTGACGAGGTTTACCAGGTGCTCCATAGCGCTATTCTCGAGATCGTTGCTGAGGCCGTTAGGGCCATGGAGGAGTCTTTGGTTGGAAAGGGCTCGGATAAGGAAAAGAAGGGAAAGGAGACGCAGGTCGAAGAGGAAGAGGTTTATGTGCCGAGTGAGGATGAAGAGGAGGTTCGTGCTATTAGTGTCTCTACCCAGGGTTGTTCGTACGGTGACTTTAAGAAATGTGATCCTCCTTCTTTCGATGGTGCTAAAGATGCGTTGGCAGCACATCAGTGGGTGAGGGAGATGGAGGCCGTTCTGAGAGTTAGTAAGTGCAAGGGGGAGGACATGGTGACTTATGCTACTGCCTCGTTTCGTTCCGAGGCATTGTGCTGGTGGGATAATCTAGCGCAGGCTATGGGTGATCGTTCGATTAGGAGAATGATGTGGGATGAGTTGAAGAAGTTGGTTCTTGATCAGTTTTGTCCTCCGCATGAACTGGATAAGATTGAACAGGAATTCTTGACCTTGGAGGCGGGCAGTATGACGCATCGGGAATATACCACAAAGTTTAATAAGATGGCTGGCTTATGTCCCGATCTGGTTACTCTTGAGGCAAAGAGGATTAAGAAGTATGTGAAGGGCCTTCCTGTGGATATTCGTAGGGGTGTGGTGACCACCGACATGAACTCTTTTACTTGGTGGTTACCCTAGCAGGTACATTGTATGATCAGAGGGAGAAGTTGCCGCCGACCGAGACTAGAAAGACTTGGAACTCAAATTCGTACGGTAAACGACCAGGAGAGGGTAAAGACTAA
This sequence comes from Bidens hawaiensis, assembly GCF_021521415.1. Lineage (NCBI taxonomy): Eukaryota > Viridiplantae > Streptophyta > Magnoliopsida > Asterales > Asteraceae > Bidens > Bidens hawaiensis. The sequence continues at coordinate 96,685 of NW_027499351.1, forward strand.
AAATTCAGATTTTAAAAGGGATGCGGCGTTGGGTAATTTCAAGAAGCGCGGGAAACCGCACAAGAGGGAATTTTAGAGTGGGTCTGGCTCCTGTTTTCGTTGTGATAAGGTTGGACACCCCCATTTCGAATGTCCGACATTGACTTGTTTCCGCTGTAAGGGTGCCGGTTACTTGGCATCAAAATGTCCTACCAGTAAGGCGGGGGGGGGGGGGGGTCCGGTCAGGGGACTTCCTCGAGGGGGAAGGTGGAAGAGAAACCGAAGGCTAGGGCGAGGGCCTTCAACATCTCCAAGAGAGAGGCGAAGGATGACGCAGATGTTTTTTCTGGTACTTTTCCTTATTTATCTTTATTCCACCGTTATAATTTCTCATTCCTTTGGAATCGTATGTGATGATCTTGTAGCTAAGCAGTAGTATTATATTATCCCAGGTACCTTTATACTTGATGAATTACAGGCTTCGGTCTTATTTGATTCGGGTGCCAGTAGGAGTTTTGTGTCTACCACTTTCTGTTCCTCGTTGAATAAATCACCCGAGCGCGTAGTCGATGTGTTTGAGGTTGAAGTCGCCGTAGGAAAATCCGTTTCCGTGTCTAGGGCTATTTAGGATTGTTCCATCGAGTTGTCCGGGTATAGATTTTCGGTGCGGTTGTACTTGATGCCGCTTGGCTGTTTCGATGTGGTGCTTGGGATGGATTGGCTAGCGAGTGTTGATGCCCAAATCATTTGTGGTCAGAAACTTGTTCGTCTGAGGGCCCCGGATGGGACACCCAAATTACGGTCTTCGTTAACCGGAATGGTGCAACGCCACATATCATATCTATGCTTAAGGCAGGAAGGTTGATGCAGCGGGGTTGCGGGGCGTATCTGGCGTATGCTATAAATATGAAAACCGAGGTGGCTACCGTCGGTGTTGTTCCTATTGTTCGAGATTTCCCGGATGTATTTCCAGATGATTTGTTAGATGTGCCGCTGGACCGCGAGGTCGAGTTCCAGATAAACCTTGTGCCGGGCGTAAAACCCGTTGCTCGAGCCCCTTACCGTCTAGCACCGAATGAAATGAAAGAACTTGTGGCTCAGTTGGAAGACTTGCTCGACAAGGGCTTTATTCGACCGAGCATCTCACCTTGGGGTGCCCCGGTCCTGTTCGTTAAGAAGAAGGACGGTAGCATGCAGATGTGCATTGACTACCGTGAATTGAATAAACTCACTGTTAAAAATTGGTACCCTCTCCCAAGGATCGACGACTTATTTGATTAGCTCAAGGGAGCTAGTTGGTTCTCGATGATCGACCTTAGGTCCGGGTATCATCAGTTAAAGATTTGGGAGGAAGATATTCCTAAGACTGCCTTCCGCACTTGTTATGAGCATTATGAATTCTTCGTGATGTCTTTCGGTTTGACCAACGCACCGGCTGTGTTCATGGATCTTATGAACCGGGTGTGTAGACCGATGCTCGACGTTTGGTTATTGTGTTCATCAACGACATTCTTGTATATTCCAAAAGCTAATCCGATCACGACGGTCATCTCTCGGAAGTTTTGGAAGCTCTGCGAAAGAACAAGTTGTATGCGAAATTTTCTAAGTGTTCCTTTTGGTTACGCGAGGTTCAGTTCTTGGGTCATGTTATTAACCCGAGTGGTATTTTGGTTGACCCTGCAAAGGTGGAAGCCGTAAATGAATGGGAATCTCCTAAGTCCCCGTCCGAAATTCGTAGTTTTCTAGGCTTAGCGGGGTGTTACCGCCGCTTCATTCCCGATTTTTGGAAAATCGCTTCGTCATTGACCAGGGTGACCAAGAAGAGTGTTAAGTTTGTTTGGGCTTCTGAGCAGGAGGAGGCTTTCCTCAAGTTGAAGAACAGGTTGACGCATGCCCCGATTTTAGCTTTACCCGATGGCACCGATGATTTAGTGGTTTATTCTGATACCTCTTACCAGGGGCTTGGGTGTGTTCTGATGCAGCGAGGTCGAGTCATCGCTTATGCCTCATGGTAGTTGAGTCTCATGATGCAAATTATCCTACTCATGATTTGGAGCTGGCGGCGGTTGTGTTTGCGCTTAAGTTGTGGAGGCATTATTTGTACGGCGTTCCTTGCTTTATCTATACCGATCATAAGAGCTTAAAGTATTTCTTCGAACAAAAGGAACTGAATATGCGACAACGTCGATGGTTGGAGTTAATTAAGGATTATGATCTGGAGATTTTGTACCATCCCGGTAAGGCTAACGTGGTAGCCGACGCGTTGAGCCGGAAGGAGAGACCGAATCCCATTCGTGTAAAATCTTATCAGCTTATTCTTAAACTCGATATTTTGAAACAAATAGCCAACGTTCAGAACGAAGCTTTGCAGGTGGAATGGATTATGTCAGAGCGTATTTGGGGTCAAAAAAAATTGTTGGAAGACGTCGGTGATGGGGTGAAGTATAAGGATGGGCGTTTATGGGTACTGAGGTATGGGGATTCAGAGGTAAAATTTTGGATGAGGAACATAAGTCGCGCTATTTCATTCACCCGGGTGCGACCACGATGTAGACCTGAAGAAGAATTATTGGTGGCATGCGATGAAGTTTGAGGTGGCTCAGTTCGTGAGTAAGTGTTTGACGTGTCTGCAAGTTAAGGCCGAGCACCAGAAGCCGTTCGGGAAGCTTCAACCATTGGAAATAACTGAGTGGAAGTGGGAACATCTTACGATGGATTTTGTGACTAAATTGCCGCGTACTCCTAGGGGTAGTTATAACACAATTTGGGTAATCGTTGATAGACTGACCAAGAGCGCTCATTTCTTGCCAATTCGAGAGACTTTTAATTCGGAGCAGCTGGCCGATGTGTTTATTCGTGAGATCGTCTCTAGGCACGGGGTGCCAGTATCTATTGTTTCGGATAGGGAAACGTGTTTTACCTCCAGGTTTTGGAAGAAGTTCCATGAGGAGATGGGTATCAAACTTCTCATCAGTACCGCTTATCACCTGCAGACGGATGGTCAGTCCGACAGAACCATACAGACTCTTGTGGATATGTTGCGGTCTTGCGTTATTTATTTTGGTGGTAGTTGGGATCGTCACTTACCGTTGGTAGAGTTCTCGTATAATAAGAGGTTATCACACCACGATTGGGATGCCACTGTTTGAGATGTTGTATGGTAGGAGGTGTAGGACTCCAGTCTGTTGGGGTTCCATTGGTCAGAAATAGTTGGGTAGTTTGGAGGTGGTGGAGGCTACAACTGAGAAGCTCGATAAGATTAAGGCTTTTATGAAGGCCGCTCAGCATCGTCAAAAGTCCTATGCGGATAAAAGGCGAAGACCTATTGTGTTTGAGGCTGGGGATCGGGTTATGTTGAAAGTTTCCCCTTGGAAGGGTATTATTCGTTTTCGTAAGAGGGGGAAGCTTAGTCCGAGGTTCATTGGTTCGTCCCGTATATTGTCCCGTGTTGGTGAGGTAGCGTATAGACTGGAGTTGCCCGATGAGTTCGCGGGGATTCATCCTACTTTCCACGTGTCCCATTTGAGGAAATGTTTAGCTGACGAGGAGGCCCATGTGCCTCTTGATGATATTGAGCTTGATAGTAAGCTGAACAGCTTTGAGGAACCTATTGCTATACTTGATCGTCAGGAAAGGCGTTTGAGAAATAAGGTGGTTAGACAGGTGAAAGTGCAGTGGAGGCACCGTAGGGGTTTCGAGGCTACTTGGGAGACCGAAGACGAGATGATGAAACTCTATCCGCAGTTGTTCATGTCGCATCGGGATTCGGGGACGAATCCTATTGTAAGGAGGGTGGACTTGTAACGCCCGTTAATTTCGGTTCAAGGATTCGGAGCTTGTAAAGTATGTACAATTCTCAGAATTTAACCGACATCTCCAGAAACCTTTTCGTCATCCCGGTACGTTAAAACATTTAACTTTTTCAAGTTTCCTTATTATTCAATTTTGAGGGGCTAGAATGAAATATTTTTATGTTATAACACTAATCACAAAACCCTAACCCCCCTCCCCTCTCTAATCCCGATCGGCAGCTAGGAGGCCCCCCCCTGCGATTTTCCTTTTTCCAGCCAAGTATTGAGCATAAAACATCAATTAAAGGTTAGTACTACGATTCCCCAAGTCTTTTTCACCTTAATTGACCCTTATATCACGCGTATTAATCGTTAAATTGCGTGTTGTAGGCTTACCGGGTGGCTGTCAATCCTAACCTTTTCGGGACTGTTTTGGTTGAGGCTTTTGCACCAAAATACTCCTAGGTATGTCTAGTATATCATACTTAAAAATCATGTTCATTGGTGTTCGTTAGATTGGTGAACTAGTTGTAGTTTGATTATTAGAGTTCGGTTGACTAAAATTGTAGTTTGATGCGTTTAACGCGAGGGTTGAAGTGATTAACGACCAATTCAGCTCGGGGGAACTTGGTTTGATGTACGGGCTGTTGAAAAATCATTTTTATAAGTTATGGGGCTGAATTGGTTGCCGGTTACTCAAACTGGTAGGTACAACGCGCAATTGCGTTTATTGAATGGTTGGTGTGTTGTACTTATGAGTTACCGACCCGTTTGACTCATGTAGCGTCGTGTGGAATTGTTGGCTGTGGTTTTATCATGTTGGGTCCACACGGGGCTGAGTTGGATGTTAATGGCCTAAACGACTCTTAAACGCGCGTGTTAGTGTCACCTAGTGCTTCCGGGGGGTGAATTGGGAATTCTTTATTCCCGGGAGTATCTAAGGGTCGTGTTGGTGAATGTGAGGCCTCGGGGGCTGTTATGATTGAGTTTTATGAGGTCGAGACTTTAGGTAACTCGAACCATGCTAGAACGTCTCGTAGGATAAACGAGTCCGTTCGATGTCGATTGTAATGTTTGTATGTAAACCGACAGGTGTTTGAGTTTTGGGATTACTTAGGGATCATCTAGCTCGTGGTGAATACGTGTCTTGTGTCAGGTGAGTTGACTCTTTTTAAGTCTTTGGGCTAGCATGCACACCTAAGCAATTTTGCTTGATGAAACGTTTAAACTATTTTATATAGGCTTGCTTGTATATGGTAGGCCTTGGGATGTATAGTATGTATGTATGTATTATTGCATGGCCAATATTTGGCGATGTTAGTAGTCGTTATCGACTACGGATGTTACATATGCCTACTTTGTGTTTGCATACGTTGATGAGATGTTACCTGTTTGGGTTGTACGTTTGCTCGACCCTGATGTTATTATTTGGATGTTATATATATAACATGTGGAATCCTTAAAGATCGTATTCATTAGGTACAAAATTCTTAAGATCGAGAGTATAAATTTAAACAAAGATTTTGGTGAGTCGAGTTTAGTTAGTGAGAACTTATGAGATTTAAAGAGAAGTTAATATCAAGTTATAGCTTTTCAGGTTGTGATTTTAAGACGAGATTAATTCTATTTTTAATAAAATATTATAATAATTAGTAAATAATAATATTAATGAAAATGCGAAAATGTACGTATTCAAATAAATCGTTAATAGATTAAATTGGGAAGTGGATATTTCCCAACCACCGAGATAGTCCTATTCCAATTAAATCTTTAAAATTAGATAAAATATAAATTGCATAATTGAATATATTAAATTAGATTAAATTGAGAATTCGTGGATTTTTCCCTTTTTCTCAAAATTGTTATAAATATTAGGAAGTATGTAAATTGAATTATTGATAATGGAAATTCAAGTAAATAGCAAATTTTAAATTACTTGTGATACCAAAAATAAGATGTGAAGTAATATAATAAAATAAGATAAACGCGAGGTAAGAAATGCATGAACCAACATGACTATTCCAACAACTACGAATTTACCATTTAAAATGTTCAAGATTTTCAAGGTGTATAAAAAATCAAAGTGGGGAGTTGAAATATTTACAAACCCACGTTTAGTTTAAAATAACGAACTTAATCAATAAATAAAGTGAGTGATGGGTTTTAATGGAGATTAATCAAAAAGTCAATTTTTGAATGGTAAAAATTTAATTAATGGAAGATTTAATTTAATAATGAAAATTAAATTTTGAATGATGAAAAATTTAGTTTAATATCAATAAAATTTACAATATTTGAATTTTAATAATAAAGATTTATAAAATGGAAAATATGTTGTGAAAACCATCATGAGATTGAGGTAAAACAAGAAGTAATAAAATATTTATAGTTTTAAAGTTGAGGGTAATGATTGAAAATACACTTTGATAATTTATAGTTTGATAATATGGAAATAAATGAGAAAGGATGATTTAAATAATATTTTAACAGATATGAGTTAGTATAAGATTTCTTGTTCGAGGTATTTTAGTTTTGTCGAGATTGACGGTTGTTTGGTTAATAGAATACAGCAGGAACTCCTTGTCGATTCCAGTAGCCGAACGACAATCACGAGAAGCTGGTGAACGACGTTAATTACGATGATGAACTCTTAGGGATGACATTCTATGAGGACCAACAATGAAGGTTTATAAGATGGTGGGTAAGTTGTGAAAATGAGTCAATGTTGAATAATAGAGAAGTGTAACAGAATTGTGCAAGTGATGACTTAAGAACGAGTCGGGATTTAAAATAATGTATATAAGTTTAAGGCATTTAAGTAAATAACTAATATTAATAAAATTTTTCTAGAATAAAATAACCAAACATATCAAACGTGTTGACCTCCCATGAGTTTTCCATGGCAATTTGAATGACCCAACTAAATAAGCAACATAAATTTGTGAATTGGGCTCCCATGAGCGTTCTATGGCAATTTGTTGGCCCAATTCAAATAACGAGTAATAAACAATTGAGTTGGTCAGCCCATGAGCGTGTACATGGCATTTAACTGACCCAACTAATTAACGAATTATCAAATCAATGGAGTTGGTCGGACCATGAGCGTTACATGACATTTAACCGACCCAACTAAATAACGAATCAACCAATCAAATAAATTTAAAAAACTAAAACACAGTTTGGAAGTATAACCATTTAGCCGGCTATGTTTACCACGCAACCGTTTAGCCGGTTACGGGAACCACTTAAAGTTACGGTTGTACGACATTTGTCATACCCCCATGCTTCAAGGTGAGAGAGCAAAAACAAAACACGGGAATTCTTAAGGAATTTCCCAAAATAAAAGGCAATCTACTAAAATTAAGAGAAGCTAAAAATATTTTGAAAGTGAGGCAAAACCTCGGAATTCGTGTGTGCATGCAATAAATAAATAAGATACAATACAATAAAATAATTAATCTAATTAAGCTGTAAACAATTAAATAGCACATAAGACAGTTTAGATAAGCACGTATAGGGTTCCTAACATATGACTAGGATAATTTCTAACGACCTATCTTATAACCTTCGGCTCCGATACCAATCTGTCACACCCCAACCTAAGGCGGAAATGTCAGGGCGTGATCCGATTACTCACAGCTCGAAGATATTATCATAATATAAAAGTGTCAATATCTATTTAATTATTATATTTCAAATATACACGCAAGTTTACAAATATTACAAAACAGTTCAAATAAGTGAATATAAACATGATTTAACGATTGTCTTCATTTAAAACCTATGGTCTTGACTAAATATCCAAACATCAATTCAAGCAACCTGCACATGCATAGAAAACAAAGTTCGTCAACATAAAGTTGAGTGAGAATATCATCAGTTTTGCATGTCAATATAAATCAGCATAACGCGATAAATGCGTTAAATGTAATCAAACCATAAACAAGTATGTAAACCGTTACCAAGTGAATCAGGCATTGGTCAATAGCATGAGCACCCAGTATATGGGAATACGATGGACCCTTCTGAATATACAAATGAATGAATATTAACACAATATACGAATGAATGAATATTAACACAAGTAAGCAAGTAGCAGGTATATTTGATTAAGTCACACACAATTACACGTATGCATTTGTTTGAATATATATCTAGTACGAAATACAGATAAGTACGCATATTCCCCCAAAACGTTTAGAAAAGTTAGTAAAATAGGGGAATGATAAAACTCACCTTAGATTAATGAATAACGAATATAAATATGAATAAGCGAGCTAACGAATAAGAGAGTCGTCCACTACACATCAAACGATATAAGCAATTCAGAATCTGAGACTTTAAGTTGTGATAATATAAATAAAAAACGAACTCGTTGCCGCCGGAATCAATCCAAACGGACATTTAGAACTCAAGTTATGTTTGTTTTAAGATTTAAGCGAGCTGGTACTGACCAGAATCCGAACAGCAAGTCGGAATTCGGGTTTTGGTCGGTAACCTTAAAAGTTTGTTACAAGAGTATAAAAGTCTTCTGGACCTAATATTGAATTCGACCAGAAGTATTAGAAAACGTTAAGTCAAACTAGTTGACTATTTTGCCCTTTAACGAGTTTTAAACGATATGACCAGTCAACACCCTTTGACCACCAAAATTGATTGAAATTTATTGACTAGGGAATATGTATGAATGATTTCTATGTTTACAACTTACCCGGAAAGTGAAAGAATCAAGAGATATGATGAGTCAAAAGTCCATACGCATGCGAAGTCAAACGAACAAGCTCGTATCTTCAACAAATAAGCAAAAACCAAAGAATTTATGATGAGCAGAGGTAGGTGACGGCTAGGGTTAGTGTATTAGGGTATGAGGAAAGTTTGTGGCAGAGATTATGAGGATTGTTTATATAGAAAACACTAAAACGAACCATATTTAGTAAATTCACTCGTTTAGGAAACCGAATATGTATTTAATGACTAAATCAATGAAATAAGTTGTAGATTTCATGCATGATCAGTAATTTATAGATATGGACTTGTATTTTAGTTATAATCCTTTTCTTGGACCTTAATTTACTCGATTTATGCCAAAATAAGCTATTTGGTACCAAAAACAAATTAGGAAACAAAATAAGCTATTTAATGAGAAAATTTGGTACAATAACTACCAGAATTTGGCTTGGACACCAAGAAAACGAAATTGGACTAGCTATAACATTTCTTGGAGCTTTAGTTTTATCAATTTAATCGAAAGTAAGAAAGAATTAATAAAATTAGTCCCTGTAGTTCTTGAAAATGCGATTTTTTTGTTATGTTATGCGATTTTAAGAGTTTCTAAGGATTATTTTGCATGATTGAAAGTTATGGAATTATAAAATAAGTTAAAACAAGTTAAATACAAGTTTTATTTAGTTCAAAAGATCCGAATTATATTCTCGAATCGGATTAAACAAATACGAAAAATCCGAGATGTTACAAGTTTACCCCAACACCTTCAAAGGCATATGCCAATGAAAATGTTTCTTCATCTAAAACCTATTTAGCCAAGCCTACCTCTCAAATCTCTTCTATCTCTAAGGAAACTGAGGAGAACATCGCCCTGATAGCAGGTTTTATGAACTGCTACAATGCCTTTTTCTTTGGTGACATCGTATCAACAGTTGTATTTGCTGAGTTGGATCAAATCTATCCTGAAGACGTTGAGGAGATGGATATTTCGCGGAAAATGGCCATGGCTGTATTTAGGGAAAAGAACTTCACCAAGAAGCCTGGTAAGAACAACTGGGAAAAATCACCAACAACAAAAAGGCGGGATTCAACAAAAGCAAGATGAGGTGCTACAATTGTCACGAGCCTGGTAACTTTGCTAGAGAATGCATAAATCCTACCAAAGAACCAAATAGGGAAAGTACCATGGTACCAGTGGGGCAAGCAGGAGAGTTGGTGTGGATAGTGAGAAAGCGATGGTTTTTCAACAGTTCAGATGGGAGGATCAGATGAAGGAACTCAACTTGGGAGAGGAATCGGCTAATTTTGCTTAAGTTGATAATGTGGAAGAAGAGAACTAGATTGAAGATCGGATGAAGGAGCTTCAATTCTACTTCATGGTAACCTCACCTCCAAACTCCAACCAGGTAAAAGCTACACTTTGCTCTTCTGAGTGTGCTAATAAGGTGGAAATGTATAGACTTCAGAATGAAACTACCTCTAGATAAATGGAAGATACTAAAAGTGCTAACAACACTTACAAGGCCCATGAGGTAAAATATAATGAAAATATCAAAGCTCAACGAAAAGATATTTCTAAACTAAAAGCTGATTAAAGTCAACAAGGGTGTATCTATCTTGAAGCTTAGAAGAAAATAGCAACTTTAACTGCTGACCTAAATGCATCTAAATTAGAAATTGTAAAATTAAATGCTAAATTTAAAAATACTGATTTTAGTTTTAAGAAATTTGATGTGTCTAGTGCGATAGTTGAAAATATAATTGAATATCAATTGAAATATAAGGATAATAAGGGTGCAGGCCTTGGGTTTGATAAAGTTATCGCTCCTTTTAACCATAACTATACGTCCCTGCCAATGAAAAAAGAGGAAGAAGAGAGGGAACAACATTTGCAATATGGTAAAAAGGTTGCAACTGATGTTGCGGAAAAGGGTTTCCTCAAACCCATTGAGCCTGTATTATTTATAAAGGGTGATTCTAATGCCTCTACTTAACGTGCAGATGAAGTATTAGTTGAAGATTGGTTGTTAGAAGACAAGGATGATTTACCTTCTTTAATAAATAAACAAATCAAAACTCTTTGTGATTTTGGTTCCATTAAAACTGATGTTTGTGTGTGCTTTGTTTTTAAGGACAAAAACTGTGTGCTTGAACCTTTTGTTTCTGCTTCTAATATTGGTGTGATTGATAATAATTTTAGTAGACCTGCGAAAACTGATAAATATATTGCTCCAAAATTCGTGAAAGAAGGTGATACTTGTAAATGCTCTTGTGGGAAAACAACTAAAAGGGAACGGGCTAATAAAGCTTAAGCAGGTTCATACAAACATATGATACCAGAAGTTGGCAGCAATGGCTTTCATTTTAAGAAGCGAACAGGCTATAACTATGGAACTCCTGGTCACATAGCCAGAAATTTTCCACGTCGTCGATATGTTCATTATTACGGACGAAGAAAAAAGAGTATGCCGTGGCAGGGGTTTCAAAATCAGTCTAACAGAAAACCCACCAAGGAACACTCCTCTAAGGATGATTGGAACATCCGTAAATGTGCAGGTCAAGGATTCAAACCTTATAAACCAGCGATGACAAAGAATCCTGATGAGAGTCAAGGTTTGACCCCAAAACCGAACCCGAATCTAAAATCGGCAAAGGGACCAAGAATTCGGTCACCATCCGTTCCCAAAGCTGAAGTCAGAAAAACCATCTATGTTAGTCACAAGGTTCTTAAACCCGATTACAGATGGTTGCCTTAAACTGTATGTAACCAATCCCTCAAAATTCCTTGTAATAATTCTAGAAATTTATTTGAAACAAGGAAGATATGACATGGCAACAGGTGCCTTGCATAGATACTTCAGGTTTACGTAGTGTTACTACGGACTATGTACCCAAAATCTAACCAATTCTGCACTTTGGGCAGGAACAACTAAGGAGGATTATCATCAAACCATTGTATGTTGATAGTGGCTATTCCAGGTATATGACAGGAGACATCACCCAACTGCAGGACATTCAAACTATTAATGGAGGGTATATATCCTTTGCGGGAGGAGAAAAGGGAAAGATTACTCAGAAGGGTACTTTAACTAATGGTGTGTTAAAGTTCGATAATGTGAACTATGTCCATGAGTTGAAGCACAATATGCTAAGTGTATCTCAGATTTGTGACGGAGGTTTGTCAACTCATTTTACAAACAAAGAATGTCTCATTTTGAAACCGAGCATTTTCATACCAAAAGACTGGGTTCTTGTTCTATCACAAAGAAAGGATAATACAATAAAAACCAAACAAAAACTAATAAAATATTAATTAAAACATACAAGGGATTTGTATATATTTAGCATTATATCAAATATCCCCACACTTATCTTTTTTTTGTCCCTGAAAAAGTCTAGAAACAAGGTCTTAAAAACATATAGGTTATCTTAATTAATTATAGAGAACACAAAAGCCACGATTGCCAATATTGTTTTCCACTTAAACGCAACCACCGATAGATCACTCCTCAAATCATGTTTAGCATTAAGTTCAAGTTAACACTCAGTCTAAGGGTCTCACACCTAGAATCACAAATCCACCTAATTTATTTCAAGCATGTCAAAGCAAAGAGAAAACCATAAAGATTTTATTCTACTAGTGCACCTTAAAAACTTGTAACTATTAAAATTTAACTTCATAAATAAATACTTGAATTATTTGAGCAATTTATATTTCAACATAATTTAGACCTCACCCATGGATGTTCTCATCGTGGTTGCTAGCCTAGTAAGAAGCATGTAGATGTTGGTCATTATACATGAACGTTTATTTAATCCTCACCCAGAGGCCTATCAGTCAAGCTGCCAACTCGAAAGAAAACACATAGGTTGTTGGATTTTATTTATTATTTTTATCGATCCTCATCCATAGATATCATCTCCAAGTCACTATCCTAGAGGGAGACACATTAAATTATTGGATCATTTTCAACTTTATATATATATATATATATATATATATATTACTTATATTACTTATGTAGATGAAATCAAATTTAAGATTTACAAAGCTTTAACCTACACTGGTGCTTAAACATTACCTTAGATGTTTTAGTTTTCTATTTTCCTAAGATGAGAACCCACAAGACTTAATGATTTAATTATCGGTATATTTATTACATTCTCAAAAGACTTTCACTATCAGCTGGGCCTACCAACACATCCCAAATTAAGTGCGTTCTTGTTTTTATTATATCTTATTATTAGTAGTTTGAAAAACCGATTCCCGATAAGTATCCTCATCTCCCATTTATGTGCAAAAAGAAACAAAATCAAGGGACATTTTAATATAATTAACTACGACTCAAATATCCTATCCCCACACTTAAATTGCGCATTGTCGTCAATGCAAGGACAAGGACTAAAAATAAAAATAAATTCGGAATACAAACACTACAAAACCTAAAAATAAAAACAATAAATAAAAAAGATAAATAATGGAAAAGACTTAGCTGGTAATATGCGCATGAAATATGATGCCAAAGTCTTTTTCCATAGCTGCCCTCCAACTTCAAACGTGCTCAACAAACAAACATCCTTTTCTCACACACGAACGGAAGAGACAAACTTTCAACAAACAGTATCTAAAAGTATATCTTATCAATTTGATAGATATTAAAGCATTTAAGAGCATGCCACTAGACCAACCGACCCACCCGATATATAAAACATGAACAAATAGCAACAAATAATAAAAAGTATATAGGTCAGCTGCTCCATCCCAACACTTGAATTTTGCATTATACTTCATGGGGGTTATTTTTCTAGCTCTCTCAATCTTGCAAAAACTTAAAAATAAAAAAACGAAGAAGAACTACAAAAATATATGTTAGTGACGCGACAAGACTCAAAAATAAAAATGAGACAAATATACAAACTCTACACTTGAGTTTTCACTCAGGACACTTTACTATGTGAACGACTCGACGGCCCAAGTGGAGCTTCCTTCACCTCGGTAAAACTCCGTGGCCATCCAAGAAACAGCATCACGATACGACCAATCATCTTCAATCTTCTCAAACTCCACAAACTTTCGCTTTCCACCGCCTCTTTCTCGATCAAACTCCATCGAATCTCGATAACTCGCGACCTCTCTTTCTTCCTCCAAACAAACTCTGTCGGAACGGGGCTGATCAATACGTGGATCCATGCCTGGAATAAAAGACTCAATCGCATAAACAGGATGACATGGAGCAATGAGACCGTCTTGACCACTCGGGCGCCTCATGGATTTAGCAACATAAGTGACACTATCATCACTGGCTCTAAGAGTGATCTTACCTTCAAAAACATCAACTAGTGCCTTAGCAGTACGCAAGAATGGATGACCTAAAATAATAGGAACTCTCTCATCGGCCTCCATATCTAAAACACAAAATCTACGGGGAAAACTAAATTATCGTCTTTCACGAGCAAGTTTTCTATGATTCCCCTAGGGTACTTCACCGAATGATCTGCTAATGATAACAACATACGGGTGGGTGTAAGTTCTCCTAGGACTAGCTTCTGATACAATGAATAGGGCATTAAATTTATGCTAGCTCCTAAGTCCGCTAATGCTTGGCACGAGGTATCCCTACCGAACAAACATGGAATTGTGAAAACACCGGGATCAGGTAACCTTTTGGGTACCTTATTGAGAACTACTGCCAAACACTCTCTGTTAAGTGGAACGGTTGAAAGCTCCTCCGGACTTTCCTTTCATTTAAGAAGATCTTTCAAAAACTTGGCATACTTCGGCATATGCTGGAGGGCCTCGATAAATGGAAGATTAATCCTAAGCTGCCTGAACATGTCCAAGAAGTTCTAGTATTCTCTACTAAATTTCTGATTCTTAAGACGGGCTGGATACGGGACACGAGCATGATTTATAAGCGGTGAAGGCCTAATATCTCTCGGTTTCTTCTCTTAACTCCCTCTAACTAGGGGCTCACTGGTTGGTGCGGCACTTGCTGGGCCTAGCCTAGGTTGCGCCCTCCCAGGAGTCTCCATCACTATCTCCTCATCAACTAACTCATCTCTCTCCTCTACCTCAATCTCTCTCTCTCCGGACCTAAAACCCTACCACTACGAGTAAAAATGGCATTTAACTGAGCTGTCGGATTTTGCTGAGCGGAACCTGAAAACTGACCTGGGGGTCTCTCATCTAAACGTCAGGCTATATCACCTATGGTTCTCTGAAGATCTAAAAGTGCGGACTGATGATTCCTAATTAGCAAATCATGATATGTAATTTTCTTATGAGTTTCCTGATCTCTAACCAATATTTGTTTCATCATTTCTTCTAACCTACTGGAACTACCACCCAAGTCCTGCCCACTAGTCCCCCTTGATTACTTTGTGTTGGGTTTTAACAAGATTATCAAAGTGATAAAATCCCTATTTTACCAAAAACGCAGTGGATAAATGTTTTAAATCTTATTAGTTTTATATGTATAAAACCTATTTTACACATGCAAAACCCAATCCCGGATCCATATACGAAATACATACTATCAAACACATGCATGCCACTATAAGTCCATGCATGTCATGACTACCTTTCAAGTAGCAAAACCGGGTGAAAAAGGAGATAACGGAAGGGCAAGAACTCCAACGGAGAAGCTCCTCAAGCTTGTATACCCCAAGCTCTAACAACACACCTTGATTTGCTAGGATTTACACTTGTAAACCACCTCCTTGATTTCCTTTTGCTTTGGCCGAATTTAAGAAGGAAGGAAGAGGAGGAGAGGTTTTTTGTTTACTTGTGTTATGTTTCAAATGTGTGAGAGAGAGGAGAAAAGTGGTCATCTAAATGCACCACCCACTTAGGCCAATAAGAAACCTTGCATGCACCCACTAACAAAATATAATAATAAAAAAAGAAAGGGTGAAAGAGAGAAGGGGGGGCACCCTCCTTCATTTCTTAATTTTTATTATCAAACTTTTTTTATAGGGTTTCCATATATACATATGTTTATATTGTGTTATAAATATAACACATCATAGGTAACATGCTAGGTAATATTATTCACATATTGTTATTTAACCATCTTAAATAACATTATGGAATGTTCTCTCTCAAAATATAAATCATCCATATGATTTATTCATTTCACAAGCACATTGTATTTAGAAACCCTTTCCAAATAACATAAGTGTCAATATTTATTTACTTATGATCATATCATATATAAACAAATATAATCGGTGTTTGTCTAGTTTGTTATTGGGTATGACCCGACTTAGATCATAACGTACTAGCCACATCAATTATAATATGTGTCTTGGGCAGACCGAGTCCAACACTTTGATCCCCACTAAACGACTGATCTTGCCCCCGACTAAGATTTGAATTTGATTGGAAACAAGGGGGTGCACCGGAGGAACGCAAATTCGAATTATAATTATTATATTTATAGTTGTTCCAATTTGAATTATTATTTCCGTTAAATGTATTAGGAACCCTATTCTACCCTCCTACAAACTCTACCTGCTTCTGACTCATCAACGGACAATCTAAAGTCCCATGCAATCCTCTACACAACTCACACTTATCTACCTTAGCCTTAAGTTCTCTCATCTAACGGGTTAGGCTCTCTAAGGAAGCAGCCACACTAGCATCCAGATTGACCTGGTGCACATCTCGGACGGATGAGGGTGTACTAGTGACGGGATTTGAATTCCCGTTACGTGGATTTTTAGAAAACTTGGAGTGAGCAAAACTCTCAAATAACTCATTACACTCAATTACATTTTTCTCATACATTAAGTTACCTCCAACAGTAGTGTCGAAACGAGCCTGATTCTCATATATCAGTCCATTGTAAAACTTCTCAACAAGGGCCCATGGAGTAAGACCATGCTGTGAACAACGGGCCAGTAAACCCTGAAAACGCTCCCAAGCTTGATAGTATGGCTCGTCCGGAAACATATGGAAAGAGTGAATTTGATCACGGAGACGAGATGCTTTGGCAGGCGGGAAGTATTTCTCCAAGAAAGCGGTATCTAACGCCTCCCAAGTAGTGAATGCTCCATCAGGTTGCGAATCGTGCCTAGTGGCGGCACGACCCATAAGTGAAAACGGGAACAAATGGAGGAAAATGGCATCTTTATTAGCACCTTGCAAATTGAATGTTTTGAGCACAAGGGTGAGACGGTTGATGTCTGCTGGTGCATCTTCATTGTTACGGTCATGGAATAGATTACTCTAGGTGAGATTGGCTATGACGGATGAGGGTGTACTAGTGTCGGGATTTGAATTCTCGTTACGTGGCTTTTTAGAAAACTCAGATTGGGCAAAACTCTCAAATAACTCATTACACTCAACTACATTTTTCTCATACATTAAGTTACCTCCAGCAGTAGTGTCGAAACGAGCCTGACTCTCATATATTAGTCCATTATAAACTTCTCAACAAGGGCCTATGGAGTAAGGCCATGCTGTGAACAACGGGCCAGTAAACCCTCAAAACGCTCCTAAGCTTGATAGTATGGCTCGTCCGGCAACACATGGAAAGAGTGAATTTATCACGGAGACGAGATGCTTTGGCAGGCAGGAAGTATTTCTTCAAGAAAGCGGTACGCAACGCCTCCCAAGTAGTGAATGCTCCAGCAGGTTGCGAATCGTGCCTAGTGGCGGCACGACCCGTAAGTGAAAACAGGAACAAATGGAGGAAAATGGGATCTTCATTAGCACCTTGCAAATTGAACGTTCTGAGCACACGGGTGAGACGGTTGATGTCTGCTGTTGCGTCTTCATTGTTACGGCTATGGAATAGATTACTCTGGGTGAGATTGGCTATGACGTAAAAGGGAATCTACCAGGAATTAGGGTTATCGATTACGGGGGTGATTATGGGCGAGTGATCTCCGGTGAAACCCTCGAAGGCTTGTTGGTAAACGGTTCGGTTGTCAGCCATTTGAATATCAGGAATGGTTCTAGGACTCGACGGCAGTGAACAATGTGGTGATGACTTCGGTGGAGAATCTATGATGATTGGTGATGACGAACTGGCTACTGACTTTAACGAAATTGGTCTTTGTGAACGAAGATGTGGCATAAACCTGAAAAACACAGAAGACCAAATCAAGAGACTCTATTTAAATATTAAATTAATACTAAGAATAAATAAACTAAACTTAAAATCAGAATAAATTAATTAGAATCCTATGACTCAAAAGACAAAACAAAACAAGTAGCACGTATATATCAAGTAAGTCTAACCAAATCTAATAATGCAATTGCCAAGAGTCCCCGGCAACGGCACCAAAAACTTGATGTGCTAAAAGTAGTTATATAAAAACACGCTAATCTAGACACTAAGTAATAAATTCTAGACTCTTAACTTAACTAAAACTACTAATCGGCAAGTGAACCGATCGCTGCTAATACAGCTAAGTAAGTCCGGATATCGAACCCACGGGACTCTTTAAATTACGTCAACTAGCTAATTAGACTCAACTAATACTGACACGACTATTTGTTTGTTTAAAGTGGGGGGGGGGGGGTATTTAAAATACTAATTTAAGACAAATTAAAGAAAACAAATAAAATAAACGAAAACACAAGTTTGAGTAAATCAGATGATGATGAGAAAACTACCTAGGCTAGAATCCCCTAAATTTCACTTATGAATTAACCGAGAAAATATTAAGTTATGGACTAGGATCATAAAATAGACACTTAAGAGAAAACTTGAACAGGACCCCTGACCCTTCTCAAGAGACACCTATGAGTTTCTAATAATTTTTAACGCACACCATATTAAAAATCAAGTTTCCTTACGATCACCTAATTATTTATGACTTAGTTCCTTTATACGAAATCCTACCTTATAGTGCAAAAATCAAAGGAAGATAATATATTTAATTGATTCAATAGACAATAATAAATAATCAAACCTAGACGGACTCCTTACGAAGAACTAAATCTAGCAAGATTAAATAATAAAAATCTATCAATAACCTAGCACTTTACAGATTTTAGGTTAGCAGTACACTTAGGTTTATTTAATTAATAATTATTATTCCTATGATGTTATTGCAAATCAATCATAAAATAATCAATAACACAAAGTAATTGACCTAATAGCAACCTATCATAATGACAAACAATAATCAAGGCAACTATGGAATAATAACAATCAATCAAACAATCCTAAGCATCCATATGCATCAATTTAATATAATTAAACCTTTAATAAATCATAAAACCATAACGATAAATAAATCCCAAATCAAAACACAACGTCAAAATAGGTTCATCATAAGCCTAGGCAGTCTATAATGTTTAGCCTATCATTTTAAAATCAAACAAAACAAACTTAAATGAAATCATGGTGAAAAATAATGTAAACGGAAGAAAATAGATGATAAAACCCGTAGTCTTTGTTATTGATCGACTGGCACTTCACTGGCTGATTCCTTGCCTTCAAACCCGCCAAATATTGCAATCCTAAGCTCCAGGAAACTCCAAATTCGGCTCTAGTTCGCAAGGTATGCTTAGGATTAAGTTTAGGGCTGTTTATATAGGTTTCCTGGGCCCAAAACTGATAAAAAAATGAAGAAAATTTGAGAAACTGGGTACCCGAAGTGCCACACGTGGGATTTTGCCTCCCGGTCGCACGGCGCCATGGGCTAGGAATGGTTGATCGGTCTGGTTCATTTCCTGATGCGGTCCGGTTCAAATATTTTTTCGATGATAGCCATTAGCTTTGATTCCAACTTGGTAAGAAATCGATTATCGATTATCGTCTCTCCGAGTATTGGAGTTATGGTTTCTATTGAATAAGTTACTAACTGTTTACTTAAATTGTGCAGGTTCGCAAATTGTTACGGAA
Organism: Bidens hawaiensis; assembly: GCF_021521415.1. Classification (NCBI taxonomy): domain Eukaryota; kingdom Viridiplantae; phylum Streptophyta; class Magnoliopsida; order Asterales; family Asteraceae; genus Bidens; species Bidens hawaiensis. The sequence goes on from NW_027499351.1 coordinate 116,042, forward strand.
CAGGTTACTGAAGATGACTTTCTTCTATAATTACTAACCGCTATTACTCTACTTTTACGGATTCTGACAATTTTTTTATTTGCAGAACTAATGGCGATGAAATTTGAACCAAAGCACAATATGGGTACCTGTTTGGTGGCAGATGATGAAAACAAGGAACTATAGTTTATAATCAACTTCTTGAATAACTCAAATCTTCGGGTTTCATTAATGGAGAACCCCACCATTTATAGAAATCATATCACAGATTTTTGGGGATCTGAGGAATACAGAGATGATATCAATGGAAAAAGGATTGAGGCCATAGTTCTCGGTCAAGAAATTGAAGTCACGGGAGCATCAATAAGAGAAGCACTACATTAAACAACAATCATGAAGTGCAGCTTGTATATTCCACTCAAAGATTACTGAGAATCTTTCAAGAGATGCTAGGGTACCAAGGGGGCATACATGAAGGACGATTCCACAAGTGAATGTTCCCTTTGATGTACAGATTTTTAATCCACTATGTCATCCAGTCTTTATCACCGAGAAGGGGAACTTGGACTCTATTAAGTAGAGAATTAGCCACTGTCACAGTTGCTATACTGTTCAACCAGCCATTCAACTTTTCAAGATTTATTTTCAATGGCTTGGTCAGTAATGCTTAGAAGGCTGCACATGAGAAATTTTTTATGTACCCAAGATTTTTACAAGTCTTGATTACTAGAGCATTGGAAGGTTTAAACTTAGCTAGAGAACATCTACGGTTGCAAGATCCAAATATCTACATAAGAATAAAAGGAGCAAGGAGTATGTTTAATGAAAATGCAGAATGGGATATCCTCCCTTGGTTGTTAAATGCAAACATTGAAATCATGGAAGTACCTCCTTCCCCAGAGCAAAGTGATGACGATTCAGAGGAAAGTGAAAGTGATGAAGACTCTAAAGATAATAACGATGGTGATGATGGTATGGGAGATGAAATTGTGGTTGTTGAACCATAAGTTGAGCAACAAAATATAATTGAAGAACCAGTACATGAAGTGATTGAACCGGTTATATAACCCATTGGTCATGAAATAGTAATATTTGAAAATCCAGAGTTAGATATGCAAGGTGAAAATGTTGAAGTTCATGTTGAGCAAATTGTAGGAATTGATGTAACATATGAAGAACCTGGTGTGGGAACCAGTGGAGAAGCAAATGAGCATATGGATGATGATGTTTTTGTTGCTGATGTGATTACTCAAGTAACTAAAAATATTCACAAGATCACACCACCTAAATCCCCTGATCTAAATGAATACCAAGATGAAATATCCTCTGTAGGCACATAACCATTATCACCCGGTTCAAACCATGCTCATGATTCACTACCACCTTCCCCAACTAACACTGAACCCCTTTTCTCCAGCCCTGAACCAATGCAAGACACAACAATCCCAACACCTCCAACATCAGCAATCCAAGAAACTGTTCAACTTACATTCACACCCATCACCCAAGACATTCAAGGCCAAACTGAAGCATACAAACTACCATCATCTAAAACCTCCTCAAACCAACCATATTCTAATTTTGAATTCAGATTTGCCCAAGCCACACCCTCATCCTCTCCAACATACATTAACGAAGATCTACTTGTGGAAAATGCTGATTTTGAATTTCAAAATATAATACTAAAAGAGAGAAATGCATTCTTGGAGTTGAAGAAAAAGGCGTTAGAAGATGCTCTTCAACAAGATTTAATGAAAATTCAAGCCTTGGAGCAGACGGAGGTTGAGAAGACCTCAGATGAACCAAAAAAGGGGGAGAATCATGATGATGAAGACACTCTTGAGTTGATTGGCAAGAATTATGATGATATAACAGTGAGAGTGCTGAAATAAGAAAATCCAATGCATTAAATCTGATAAATGAAGAGTATGATGAAGAAGATGTGGATGAGAATGTTAAAAGAAGACAAGCATTTCATGAGGGGGAGATTGAAATAGAAGAGGAGACCCAAGAGCAAGTAGAAAGGAGAAAATTGAAAGGAAAGGGGATTGCTCACTCTGATGAAGACTTACACCCAAAGGCTGCTCCAAGAATAGTATCTGGTGATGAGATACTAGAAAGAAATGTAGTGATGATCCAGATGTGGCTGAGGTGGAGTTGGTCAAGATAGTTATGGAGATTATGAATGCCGAAATGGCTACAGCTGAAGAAGATGAGGAAATACCACAGGAAGTATTAGAAACTTTAATAAATTTGAAGAAGAAGAAGAGAGATTAAGAAAATTAGCTGATGAATCTATTGGAGCTGCAATGGAAAATTTGAAGAAAAGCTAGGATAAACAGCCTGAGATGGACTTTGGTCTGGGAGTTAGAAATGAACAAGAAAGGAGTGAAGGACCAAAGATGCCTTGGGACATTTATGTGAAATTTATTTCTCAACTGGTGATGCTCAGGACCCACTATGACATTCTTTTGAATCCTGATGAGCATGCACCAGAGACTATGGCTGTAGCAAGAAGAGCCCAAGAAGAAGAAAGAAAAGAACAATGGAGGGCAAGTCAACAATTAATCAAAGATAAACCAGAATCAAGAGTTGAAGAGGTTGCTGATGAAGAGGCAAGAAACACTGAAGATGAGCCTATCATAACTGAGCCCATAGTTGAAGAAATATTTGATGATGTACATGCTGAAAATATAACCGAACCAGTTGTAACTGAACCAGTTGAAGTGCAAGACTCCGAATCCCGGGAATCCTACAGTTGGTAATCACATCCACAATTTCACAAAAATTTAAAACCAAATGATTCGTTTTTATTTAAAACAAGTTCAGAGTAAATAACAGCGGAAAAAGTGTAAGTATTTAAAAATCCCAAACATGGGTACAAGTGTCCAAAATCAAATATAAATAAAGTATCTGCTTTATTTGAAATCCTCGACCAGAAATGCCTTCAACCTTCTGAGTAGTCTCCAGCACGTCCAAGCGATAACCTCCAATTCTTAACCTGAAAATCAATCTAACATACACACAAAGTCAGCTAGAGCTGAGTGAGTTCAAGTTTTCATAAACGACATTCATTAAGTAATTTAAATTCCATGAGTATGAAATGTAGGGGAAAATCATGAGTAATTAGTTATATAATTTTCCTTGGTCAATTCATAAGTCCATAAAATCATAAATAACTCTTCTTAATCAAATCATAAATGAATAAAATAATAAGTATCTTTTCTTGATCAAACACGCAACACGGGCCTCCTCACCCCGGGTCTTCCCCAAGTAATATATTTGACCCGGTCGCGGTTTAACAAAACCAAAAATCATGCAACGCGAGCCTCTTCACCCCGGGTCATCCCCAAGTAATATATTTGACTCGGTCACGGTTTAACATACCTAAACACGTGATACGGGCCTCCTCACCCCGGGTCTTCCCCAAGTAATATATTTGACCCGACCACGGTTTAGCAGAACGGCGGGCCTCCTCACCCCGGGTCATCCCCAAGTAATATATTTGACCCGCCGGGACATAAACATGCAACACGGGCCTCCTTACCCCGGGTCTTCCCCGAGTAATATATTTGACCCGGTCACAGTTTACCCACACATACACATTCACATACACCCTTACAAACATCTACTTCAAATATCCAACCAAACCATATCATCACATTCAATCCATAAATAATGGATAATCTAGGAATCAATATTAGGCCTAATAGTATCCTCGAGCCTAGACCATAAATAATATATATAACCTTAAGGAATATAAGACCATAAACGAGTCTAAAATATCCTAAGGCATAAAATATAAATTACACATATTTTCATAAATCCACATATACGAAAGAGGCTATGTAATACCATCCAAATAGTTGTAACAAGTAAAATCGGGTAAAATTGTAATACGGTGTGTATGCTAGCCCAAAACGTAAAAAGATTAAAAAGGGGCATCATAAACTCACCTGACACAAGGCACAAATTCAGCACGAGCTAAAGGACCCTCTAAGTATCCCCAAAACTCAAACGCCTGTCGGTTTTACATACAAACATCACTAACGACATTGAAAGAACTCGTTTATCCTACGAGACGTTCTAACATGATTCGAGTTACCTAAAGCCTCGACATCATCAAACTCATTCATAACAGCCCCCGGGGCCTTAAGTTTACCAACACGACCATTAGGTACTCCCGGGGAATAACTCCCAAATTACCCTCGGAAGCACTAGGTGATACTAACAAGTACGTTTAAAAGTTGTTTAAGCACTTAACATCCAACTCAGCCCCGTGTGGACCCAATATGATAATTTCACAGCCTACAAGTCCACACGACGCTACACGAGTCTAATGGGTCCATAACTCGCAAGTACAACGCACTAACTATTCAATAAACACACATGCGCGTTGTACCAACCCGTTTGAGTAACCGGCAACCAATTCAGCCCCCATAGTTATAAAAATGATTTTTCAACTGCCCGTAACCCGAAACAAGGTCACCCGAACTGAATTGGTCGTTAATTACTCCAATACTCGCGTTAAACGCAACAATTTGCTATTCTAGACAACCGAATATCCACTTTTAATCTACAACTAGTTGACCAATCAAACTAACACCAATGCATATGATTTTAAATTATGTTATACGGGACTTACCTAGGAGGATTGTGGTGCAAAAACCTTAGCCAAAACAGCCCCGAAACTACCCAGTTGGACAGCCACCCGGCAAGCCTAAAAACAACCGTTTTTCGACGAATAAACAAGCTATAAGGATGAATTAGGGTGAAAAAGGTTGTAGCAATTTAGTACCGACTTGGAAATTGACTTCTAGAGGCCAAATGATGTCTGGTTTGCATGAAAATCGAGAAGGGGGGGGGGTCTAGAGGGCGCCGATCTGACCAATGTTAGGGTTAGGGTTTAATTTTTTTTATATAAAATATAATAACAAAATAACATTCTGGCCCCTCCACTTTACTAAGGGTTGAACTTGAACGTAAAGCTAAGTAAGATACGTTTACGAGGGTGGCAAGGAGCTCTCGGGAGAATGTCGGGTCAAGCCCGGGAGGTGCACACAACACTATAAGGTTATACCTTTTATCGGAAATTTACAGACGTTACATGAAGAGCCCATTTCCAAGGAACAAAAAAGAGAAAACAGATTACAGACACTGAGATCCCTATTACTAAGAGGCAGAAAACAGCTCAGAAAGTCTACACCAGGAGGGAAAAGCCAAAGATCGTTGAGCTTAAAGAACCTATAACAGAGGTTTTACATGGTCTGGATGAGAATATAGAGGTTGAAGAAGATGAAGACGGAATAAAGACTTATCTAAGGATAATATTTTTGATGGAATGTGGTTTGGACTTTGAAACTGTGAAGAAAATGACTAAAAATGAATTTGATCAGTTGGCAGAGTTAAAAATAAAAGAGAAGAAGGAGAGAAGAGAGAAGGGAGAAAAGAAAATGAAGGAAAATGAAGCATACCTTCTAAGCCTGGGCTATGAGCAAGGACATATTAATCACATGTCCAGAGATAGCATTACTGAAGGCTGCAGAGGAATGGTGAAGGAGAGAAACACAAAGACAATTCTTAATGTAAGCTGGTCATGTGCCTTCCAATGTGAACCGTCAACCATTCAATGAATTTGACATAATATGTAGATAAGCATTGGTTGATGATACTGCCAAATATGTGAAGGAATTGAGGAGGAAGGAAGCATAAGGTAAGAAAGGATATGAAGAGCCGAAGAAGAAGCACAAAGAAATCAAGTTCTTGGATGTGAATGGATATGATTATGATTCCCTCAAAAACTTATCCAAAGAGGAGTTGATGAGAAAGGTTAAAATGGTCAAAGAAGCACACAAACGGGAAAGAAGTGTAATGCAAGCTGAGAGAGAGAGAGAGAGAGAGAAAAGAGAAAGAAAAGAAGGAGAAGGAGAAACTAGAGGCAGAGAAAAGAAAGAATGAAGCTACTTAATGGTTTAATGATGCTGAAAGGGTGAAAAAACTAAAAGACATTTAATGAAAAAAGGAATGAAAGAAAGTGAGTTCACTACTATGTCTTATGAGGAACTATTAGAGAAATATCATAAAGAGCAGAGGATGTACTTAGAAGAAGAAAGAAATTTTTTGGAAGAGAAGGAAAGAAGAGAGAGGATGATGATTGAAACCTTAACTGATCAGCCAATCAAGACGGTCTCTAAGCGACAAAAGACAACAGGAGCAGAATTGGAGATTTAATACTAAAAGAGGGAGTGGAGATAAAAAGAATATTTGATGGATTAGAAAAGAAACATGGAAAGAAACTGTCTACAACAAGGTCTGGTGGACTTGTTGTTAGATCTGAAGTTGTAAGGCAGCAAACTCAACCGGGAAATCTGAATTTGCCCACTCATTTGTACTTTGATATAAGATCAAGAACTCTAAGGGTCATAACTGAAGATGAGCAGGAGACACACATTATATTCAAAAGTGATTTCAGAAATTTTACAAGAGAACAACTGGAGAAGATGGCTCAACTTGAACTACATGACAATCAATACAGAAGTGGAAAGGCTGGCCAACAACGAAATGATCTCTCCAAATACTTAAAGGAACATGCTGAGAAAGGATTCCCACTGCTTGATCAAAAAAGAAAAGAATCATACACAACAGCTGAAAGGGAGAGGAGAAAGAAAAGAATAAGTGACATAAGACTATCAGAACTTTCTCTTTGGGAATCCGAGAAAAAGAAATCATAGAAAGCAAGCGTCTCTAGCTCAATCAGAAGAAGGTTAAGGGAGAGCCTGGCCATGATAAGAGAAATGGAAGTGCCTAACTCTCAAATACAACAAGATAGGCAAATTGCTCATCCTACATATAACAGGCAAAGTGATTCGGTATCACTAAGAAGCTCTCAAAGAAGAACCATAGCTATTGTTGAACATGATTAGGAGTTGGAATATATACACATCTATGATTCTGTGGATGCTGTGAAATTAGACATGTTTCAACAAAGAGCCGCAACAGTCAGATATGAGAAGATGATCGAAGCTGAGAGAAGATGCTGAATGGGATAGCAAGGATGGGAGACTAAAGGATGATTTAATTATTCCTTTTTTATCTTGTGTATTTTGTTTTTATTTTTAATATGTAATTTGATATGACATGTAATTTTGATGTGTAATGCCCAAGAGGCAGAATTTTGATTATGTAATGTAATGACTGTTTCCTAAATTAACTATCTTTAGAATACATTTGTAACTATATGCAGGTATGTTTTGGTGCATCTGAGCTTGTTCCAATCTAGGGGAAGATTGTTGAGTCGGAATTTTACAAGGAAGATTGGAATCTTCTCTACTTCCTCAAAGAAATGGCTAAGAATGGACTACGAGCAAGCTTGGACGTTCGAGCATGGTTTCACTACCTCGAGCATGATGTCTTATGGCTATAAGACTATCTTCTGGAATTTCTTCTAATTGTTGAAGGCTTCGAGCAAGCTACTGATAGTCGGGTGCGTTTATGTATTTAAATAGTTTATGTAGTAGTTTTTAGTTAAGATTTTGGTACTTCAAGTATGTTTTCATGTTTTGTAGGTTTGATGAGAACTCGAGCTAAAATGATCTAGCAAAATGATTAGTCAAGTGGTGAAGTTTAATACTATTCAAAGTGAAGTTAGCACCTGAATAAAATGAAGACTTGGATGATGACTCTTTTACGTATGGGATTTTGGGATTGGAATAAAACAAAGAAATGACAAAAGGCATTATAATATTGAGTCTTGGAATTAATTTGCTATATGGTGAAATAACCAAAAGTTAACAAAATAACAAAAGTAAAAAAGAAATAATAAAAGAATTGATGGGCCATACTCATGAGTCAAGTGGGCTCTAATCAACAAAAGAGTTGGGTTGCTATGGAATAAGGGGTACGAGGTTTTGAATTATGAGGGGGATGCTAATTTGAACACACAAGAGTTACGAAACGAGGAGGAGTTAATTTTTCAAAAAGGGGAGTTACAAGATACAAAGTTAAAAGACGGTTCAAGATCACTTGACATCCATTCTTAATGATTGAAAAACAAAAGTGAAGATAGTCTCCACAATCATGAGCGGCTAATTTACCTGTAGTCATTCCCGGGTGTAGAGTCTTGTAAGTTTTAGGGTTTTTCATATTTATAACTTGAGACAATATATTATGTAATCATTTGGTTTGAAAGACATGAATTAAGTAATTTTGTATTATTATGAACCTGCGTTGTTAAGATTTCCTTGCATCATTGACTTCGTAAGATGATAATTGCTATGATTCTTTATTTGTGTTCAAGGTTGTGAATGTTCTTAATCTATATTGCGTATGTTTTTCCATAACTCATATTGTGAAGGTTTTCCTTGCACCATTTACTTGTGATAGACGAATATTGATGCCTTTCGTTATGAACTATTTGCTACCTAAATAACCACTGTGATTACATGAGCTCATTTTATAGTATATTACCCGAACTGCTTATAGAACTTGAAACCCGGGTTTGATTCGTTTCATAATCATTGTTTACAACTCAATTTTTATTTCTTGCACATTGTTATTTGTTTTCATTAAAACTAAAAAAAATATTTATTATAAACCAAAATCATATTTGGTCTATATGACTACTCAAAAAGGCTTCATAATTATTAATCAGTTAAATTTAGATCACCGACCATAAACTCTTCGTGGTTCGACACCCTTCTTACCCTAATAAGTTTAAGGTGATTAGGAACATATTCTTCTTTATCTTTGACCGGTCCGACGACGATCCGATCAGCTACACTTCATCAAGCAAGGATGTTCTTCATCGAGTATGGATTGCCAATCGAGCAAACAACTTGATTTATCCAGCTTAAACCAAGTGTTCCGAGCATATTGGTGGGTCGAGCATGGATACAATAAAGGAGGATCTCAAATGTTCTAAGTATAAACGTTGAGCATGGTTCAGTCCTGAGTAAGCTTCACACCCGAGTATGCTGAAGGTTGTTCACAATAAGTCACAAGTCAGGATTCAAGATATTAGGAAGAACATGCTTGCTCGTGGGACTTATTCGATCAAAGCAAGGATATGTCATGAAGATTAAAGTCTGCTAGAGGAGTATATTTTCTATCTGAAAATATTCTAAGTAAAGTCTACTCGAAGACTTGTATCGAGCATGCTATGCATAACAAATCTGCTCGACAAGGAGATATCATACTCGAAAACTTGTATACACTTGTATTTATTTATGTCATTCAATATGTAATCATTAGGGTTTCTAGAAGGAATGTCTGGGCCTAAAAATAGAGTCCTAGGTTTACAATGAAAGGACGAGCCTTTACGGAATACGAGAGAAGAATCACCTAAGAGAATATTCTCTTTGTGCAACCTTGTACATCCGTCGTCGTCACGAAACCCTAGACATTCCATGAATTAAATCGTTGTTCCTTTAACGATCATTCAATAATAGTGAATCTTGGTCTGCAATCTTTATTACTGATTATTTATTGTCATTCAAACCTTTATTCCCAACCCTTGAACATACTGATTCCGCCGGTATATTCAAGTGGCCTTGAGTTCATATATCTAGTGTGTTCTTATCAACCTATAAAGGTTGCTCTAGGTCTGGTCGTGACATATATATTTCAAAGTTAAAGGTTGAATTTGTAATTATACTATAAATTCTGTTTTAATATAATATGAAAGTGAGAGGGCCAAACATGTAAATATGTTTAAAACATAATAGTAAACCCATATCCCCCCTCCCACCCTCACGGTATTTTTCCGACGAGCCCGATGGCCGGTAAAACCCGGTAAAACGCGTATTAAACATCAATCAAAGCCCGTAATGACCCATAGACCATAACTGCGACCCTTAATAACAATAATAGACGTTAATCAGCATTCAAGACATGTAATTTAACTCGTAACCGGCAGGAAATCGTTAAAATACAATAATGATCATTAAACCCTTTAACGTCTCAATTAACCATATAAATAGACTCCAAACAAGCGTATAAACACATCCCAAACTTCAAATTAAAAGCACATCTCTCTGTTTCTCCTAATCAATCCGTCTAAAGCATGTTGCGGCCAAATCGTGGTTTTGATTAGTTTTTACACGACAATAAAAACCCATAAATCAATTTTAGCAAACACTGAACCAAGTTACAGATTAAAGAACTAGGGTTGTAATTGTAGAAAATGAATCTGGCATGTTATATATATATATATGTTGATTTTCATTTATAAACTGATTAGGAGGTTGGCTCAAATGGTTAAGACATGTTGTTGTGAACTCATGGACCCGGGTTTGAAACCCATATCAGACATTTATTTTCTCACTTTTTTAAAAAAAAAACATGTTTTCTTAAAATAATAATTGAATAAATTAATTAAAAATCACAATAAATTAAATAAAATCTATTTAAACCAAATAAAATTTTTATAAATTAAATTAAATTATTTTCACCTTTTACCATAAAAAAATCAATTTCCAAACCCGTTAACTCACTTATTTTAATTTGATCGATAATTGTAAATCGTAAACTTTAATTAGTTATTTTACTCGTTAAATTGTAAAAATTAACTTTAACATACAAACCTTACACCAATGCTTCATTACTCATATTTACGCGAAATTACTAACCAAATAATATTTAAGCCATTAAGACATAAAATATTATTAAAATAATCTATTGCCTTAAAATTTGTAAAAAATATAATTAAATGATACACGTTCCCAACGAATAATTGACACTTATTATTCCGTTAGCTAGTCTTTAAATTTTTGTATTTACTTTATTTATAGTGCGAGATGTTCGGTTGTTTCGGTTTCGTTATTGTGCTTTCGGTTTACATTTCAAGTTATCTTCGATTTCGAGGTGAGTTTCTCACACCCCCTTTTTAATATTTTACAAATTTGGGGGTAGCATATATATCTGTAAGATCCCGAATCCCGGGAAT